>NC_048601.1:64840939-65005939 GCF_003668045.3 Cricetulus griseus
CCGCCTTTGTTTCCACTCCCCCAATCCCTTCCTCCTCCATTTCTGTTTAGGAAAGGGCAGGTCTCCCATGAATATCAACAAAACATGACATACTAAGTTGCAGGAAGCACCTTTCCATGTATTAAGGCCAGGCAAGGCAACCCAAAAGAGGACCAAGCCACACAACTGTAATATATATGCAGAGGGCATAGGTCAGTCCCATGAAGTTTCCCTGGTTGCCAGTTCAGTCTCTGTGACCCCCTATGAGCACAGGTTAGCTGATTCTGTGAGTTTTCTTGTGGTGCCCTTGACCCCTCTGGCTCCTACACTCCTGATTAAATTTAGAGAGGGGGTGTTTAAAAATCCATGTGTCTAGTGTATTCAGTAGCCTTTAGAACAAAGGGCTTTTAGTGTCACACAGCATGAGAAACAAAGTCTGCAGAAACTCATGGCTCAGTAGGGATGCATGGCTCAGTAGGACAGTCTAGGCAGTGGAGGATGCACTACACTTCTTGTCTGACAATGGGGCCAGAGGTGTCACTTCATAAGTACCTCCTAACTTACCAGTGCATATGTCACACAGCATTGTTTCCTGACTATCACATCTAAGAACAATAAAAAGGATAAGCACAGCAGGGAACGTTTCAATGTCTCAACAAGGCAGAAGTGATAATTTCCAAAGACGGAAAAGTTAGTGCTAATGTGACAGGACAGTGAAAGCGAAGATTCACAGATTAGAACTGGAGAAGCAGGGGCTGCAGAAATGTCTCAGGGCTTAAGAGCACTTAGTACTTATGTGGAAGACAAGCATGTCAGAAGGTTCACAACTGCCTTTACCTCCAGCTGCAGGGCATCTGATGCCCCCTTCTGGCCACACACACACACACACACACACACACACACACACACACACACACACCCAAAACCCAGAAGCCTAAATAAAAAGAAAGGAAAAAGTAAAACAGTCTTTATTCAAAGACGGCAGGATATCTATGAATAAAATCTCCCCAACTGGCAAACTACAACTAGAACTAAGAACAACTACACAGAAAAGTTTTAGGTCATTGTAGGTCACAGGCTAGCTAATACATGATAAGGAAGACAGTTATTTACTTCCTTATACTCCAGCATGAGCAATTAGAATTTACGTTTAAAACATAACATGATTGCATTACAACAAGAGTCAATAACTGTAAATCAACCAAAACATGTACTAGATCTCTGTAGTTTTTTGTTGTTGTTTTTGTTTTGTTTTTAAATTTTACTCTTTTGTTCTTTTGGGGACCCACCACCCAGCTCCCAAATAAATACACACAGAGGCTTATTCTTTCTTATTAATTCCTGGCCTTTGCTTGGCTTGTTTCTAGCCAGTTTTTCCTAAATTATCCCATCTACCATTTGCCTCTGGGCTTCTACTATTCTATATACCTTTCTTTACTTCTTACTCCATGACTTACTGTGTTAGCTGGGTGGCTTGTCCTTTCTTTTCTCGTACCTTGATCTTCTCTTCCTAGATTTCTCCTCCCATTTATTCTCTCTGCCTGCCAGCCCCATCTATCCTTTCTCCTGCCTTGCTATTGGCCATTCAGATCTTTATTAGACCAATCAGGTGTTTTAGACAGGCAAAGAAACACAGCTTCACAGAGTTAAACAAATGCAGCAGATCTTTGCATCATTAAACAAATGTTCCACAGCATAAACAAATGTAACATATTTTAAAATAATATTCCACAATGGATCTGTATGAGAAAAATGATGATATTCTGATGAAAAAAATACTAAAGACCTAAATAAATAGTGAGCTATCCCGTGCTCATAGATGTAAAGAGGTGAACTCCATTAAACATCATCTACTAATTAACTCTACAGTGTCCAAGCTCCAGACAGTTATTTTTAGATACTATCAAATTGATTCTAAGGTTTGTATGAAAAGACAAGAGTCCAAGAATAGGCAACAAAATACCAGAGAACAGCAAGTCGGGAGGATTGATGCTGTCTGTGGTGATTTGAATGAGACTTGCCCCCAATAGACTCTTACGTTTCATACTTGGTTCCCAGTTGGAGGAACTGATCAGGAGGAGTATGGCCTTGTTGGAGGAGGTGTCACTGGGGTGGGCTTT
This sequence comes from Cricetulus griseus, assembly GCF_003668045.3. NCBI lineage: Eukaryota > Metazoa > Chordata > Mammalia > Rodentia > Cricetidae > Cricetulus > Cricetulus griseus. Next base: position 64,843,039 of record NC_048601.1, read on the forward strand.
GAGGTTTCAGAAGCCCACACCATTCCCATTGTCTCTCTCTCTCCCTTTCTGCCTTATGCTTGTGGATTGAGAAATAGAAGCTGCCATGCCTGCCTATCATGGTGTTTCTTCACAGTAATATAAAAGTAACTAAGACACCTCCCTACTTCAAGTTTTGGGCAAAGTAAAGTTAATTTGAATATATATATATATGTATCAACACACACAGTCAATAGAGTAGGGTAGATATAAATATAAAATCCAATAGCCTGGGTGGTGGTGCAAACATGTAATTCTAGTATTTGGTAGGCTGAAGCAAGAGAATTGTGGTTAAAGGCAATAGGAGCTACATGATAAGATTCTGTCTCCAAACAACACACCCAACAGAACAGACTACAGAGTTCAGACTAAACCTGTGAAACTATAGCCAACATTTCTTTAACAAAAGGACAATGGTTAAAACTAGACTTTGTAGTTCACACCTCTAATCTCAGCACTTGGGAGGTGGTAGAGGTAGGATGATCAGATGTTCAAGGCCATCCTCAGCTACATAGTAAGTTTAAGGGCAGTCTGTGCCAATGAGATCCTGTTTCAAAGAAACATAATAATAACAACAACAACAACAACAACAACAACAACAACAATGTATTATACTGCACAAGAGATGATTTCCTTAAAGAGAAATTTTAAAAGTATAGCTATTAATGCAGATTAATTTCACATATTACTAGGTCGATGGTGACATTGTTATACACGTATCTGTTGTATCTTTCTACTTAACTAACTCCCATCCCCTTGTCCTTTCCTAATAGTCCCTATACTACTTTGGAGTTGTAAAAAAAATTTTGTTTTGACAGTCTTATTTTCAACAATAGGTACTGAAACAATGGAATATCCACAAAATGAAAAAATAAAATAAGATGAAAAACATAAAACCAAATGAGTAGAGATACTGACCTTAGACCCTTTACAAAGATAAACTCAAAATGAGTCATTGACTTCAATATAAAACACAAAATATAAAACTTGTAGAAGGTAAGAGAAACTGAGATGGCTTTGGGTTTGAAAAATGGGTTTTTAAGACACAGCATTATAACGATATGTGAAAAATTTGATGTTAGACTTCATTAAAATGAAAAGTTTCTGGGGGCTAGAGAGAAGGCTCCATGGTTAAGAGCACTAGTTGATCTTGGAGAGGACCTAGGATCCATTCCCAGAACCTACACAGTGGCTCATAGCCACCCATAACTCTAGTTCTAGGGGATATGACAACCTCTTTGACCTCTGTGGAATAAGACATGCACATACTATATAGACATGCATGCAAGCAAAATACTAACATGCATAAAATGAAATAAATCTTAAAAATCATCTCTGTGAAAGACAGTGTTAGGAGGATAAAAACTGAAAGACTGTATTGTCTGAAAAAGGAAATAGGAAATAGGAAATAGGAAAAGGTACTATTTCTTAATAGTACCACAGCACTATTAGGAAAATAAAAAAAAAAAAAAAACTACAGCCTATAAGAAAAGAGCTCCAAAAGATGTCACTTGATAAAACATTTGCCAAAAAAAAACCAGTTGTATCAAAATGGACAAAGGGGACTTCCGTTTGCCCTCTTTGGGATCTCCTGGTCTGGAGACTGCAGGAAGGTTGACTTGCCCCAGGATGATCAAGCCATCCAGAGTCTGCTGACATTGTGGTGGTAGTCCTGCCTCCACCCATTGAGAGAGGGAGTGTCTCAGACCTCCCTGCACCCATCTTGAGACCTATCAGAGTATTGGACCCGCTTGCACCCACTGGAAGAGAACCTTGGACCCGTACCAACCAGGAGAGGAAGAGACCCCACCTGTACCCACTGGAAGAAGGGATGGGAAGATGACAATATAAAAACACATTCAACAACAGGGGGCAGGGGAGGAGAGGAGGGAGAGGGAACTGGGATTGACATGTGAAACAAGATCGTTTCTAATTAAAAAAAAATTGTTTAAAAATGGACAAAGGAGGGCAGACATCCCCTGCTCAAATGAGGACCATGCCAGCCAGAAGAACAGGTAGGCCCACTACCCGAGTACCACTCCCATTCCCTTGGTTCTCAAGAAATAATTCTCCATCATCCCTCCTCCTCCAATCCCCACCGCTGTTGCCATGTCCTTGCCCCCAACTCAGAAGGACATCCCCTGCTCAAGTGCAGCCAGGCTATTCAGAATAGGCAGGTAACTCACCCCTGGAACTCTCCCATTCCCTCAGTTTGGTTCCCACAGACCCAATTCTCTGCCACCCCTCCATCTTCCCAATGCTGAGTCCCAGCCCCCAATGCAGGCAGACATCCCTTACTCAGTTCAGGCCACATCAGGCAGAACAGGCAGGCAAACTCAGGCAGAGACTCACTGCTGGACCAGAGGCCACACCAGCCACCAGAACTCTAGGTAGGCCATTCGCCTGCAGACCTCCTCCACTCTTTTGGTACCTTTCCACCAAACCCTGACACTATCCCCAATAGCCCCTCCCCTCTTCATCTCTGTGTCTTAGTCCCAAACTTGGGTGAAGACCCCCTGCTCAGCCAAAGGTCATGCCAGAAGTCCAGGCAGCCACCAGGGAAATGCAAATCAAAACTACTTTGAGATTTCATCTTACACCTGTCAGAATGGCTAAGATCAATAACACAAGTGACAGCTCATGCTGGAGAGGATGTGGAGCAAGGGGAACACTCCTCCATTGCTGGTGGGTGTGCCAACTTGTACAGCCACTATGCAAGTCAATATAGCAGTTACTCAGAAAACTGGGAATCAATATACCTTAAGATCCAGCTATATCACTCTTGACCATATACCCAAAGGACACTCCATCCTACCAAAAGGACACTTGCTCAACTATGTTCATAGCAGCTTTATTTACAATAGTAAGAACCTGGAAACAACCTAAATGTCCCTCAACTGAAGAATGGATAAAAAAAAAGTGGTACATTCACACAGTGGAATATTACTCATCTATTAAAAAATGACATCATGAAATTTGCTGACAAATGGATGGAACTAGAAAAAATCACTCTGAGTGTGGTAACCTAGACTCAGAAAGACAAACATAGTTGTCTTATAAGTGGACATTTGCTGTTAAGTAAAGGACAATCATGCTACAATCCATAGACCCAGAAAGGCTAAGTAACAAAAAGTGGAACACATATCTCTCTGGAAAGGAGAAATAGAATAGATTTTGTGGGTAGACTGGGGGTGCATGGGAATGGGAACAGGAGGAATTGAGTGTTGTGGGGGAGATGGAAGGAGAGAGAACAGGGGAAACAACTGGAAATGGGGGGCACTTGGGGAGGTGAAGTGAAAACCTAGTGCAGTGGAAACTTCCTGGAATCTAAAAGAGTGACCCTAGTCAGGATTCCTAATAATGGGGGCACGGAGCCAGAACCAGCCAGCTTCTTTAACCAGGAAAGGCTACCAGTAGTTGGTCTAGAATGCCAACCCAGCCACAAAACCTTTGACTTACAATTTGTTCTGGCTGCAAAATATGCTGGAGCAATGGCATAGAACTTATGGGAGTGGCCCACCAATGAGTGTTTTAACTTCAGGCTCATACCACCAGAGGGAGCCCATGCCTGACTCTGCCTAGATGGTCAGGAACCAAGTCTGGATAGCCCAGAGACCTGCCCCTGCCCCCCCCCCCCCCCCCCCCGCCAAAAGTCAATGAAATGATTCCTAGTGTTATTCTGCTATACTCATAGATCAGTACCTAGCCTGATAGTTATTAGAGAGGCTTTATTCAGCAACTGATGGGAGCAGATGCAGAGACCCACAGCCAAACACTAGGCAGTGCTTGGGGAAACCTGAGGAAGAGGGTGAGGAAGGATTGCAGAAGCCAGAGGGGTTGAGGACATGAGAACACAGCCCACAGAATCAACTAGCAGGTCTTAGGGACTCACAGAGACTGAAGTGACAACCACAGAGCTTGCATGAATCTGTTCTAGGTCCTCTGCATATATGTTATGGTTGTGTAGCTTTGGTGTTCTTGTGGGACTCCTAACAAAGGGAGTGGGGATGTCTCTGACTCTTTTGCCTGCTCTTTGGACCCTTGTCCTCCCCTACTGGGTTACTTCATCCAGCCTTGATATGAAGGTTTATATTTAGTCTTATTGTAACTTGTGCCATTTTGGGTTGATATCCCTGGGAGGCTGCTCTTATATGAAGGGAAACAGAAGAGGAGTGAATCTGGGGGACAGGGGAGATGGGGGAAACTATAATTGGGATGTACTGTGTGAAAGAAGAATTAAAAAATCCAAACAAACAAACAAATGTACAAAGATTTCTCCCTCTGCCCCTCATAGGGTTGCATAGGCCTACTCTTGATAAACAAGAAAAGACAGCCAATCCCAGTTAAGTAATGGGCAAGACTGTTTGTTCCCTAATACATACTTTAGCAAAGATGACATCTAGACAGAAACCAGCACATAAAGGCATGCTTCAGTATCTATAGTGGGAAATTACCAATACGGAGTCAGGTAGAAATATAAGGGTATTTAATAGGGAAAAGCCTTACTTACAGAGTGACCTAGCCAGCCGGTGGGTCAGCAGCCTGTACAGCAAGTACCAAAGAGAAACCGAAACCGCAAACGCAGTCACACTACATCACTCTGACCACGCCCTCACAAGCCTGGTCAGGCACACCTGTAGCCAGCCCCTAAGAAGGCGTGGCTACAGCTTCCCCTACAAGTATCTGCAAATTGAAATAAGAGCCTGTTGTGCCTGCCCACTGAGCTGTATAAAACCCAAAGCACCAAACATTCAAATGGATGAAAAGTATTTGAACAACAGGAACTCTCCTCTGATGTTGGTGTGAATACTAGATGTCACAGACACTATAAGGGACAATCTGGAGATTTCTTACAAAGCCAACTATGTGGATCTAGTCTAGAAATTCCTCTAGAAATTCTACTTGTATGTATTCACCCAAACTAATCACGATTTCAAGGAAAAATGTAGATACTAGTGTCTTTAGCAATGTTATTGATAACTGCTCAAACTCTAGGCATCCAAAATGTCTTTTAGGAGGCAAGTGAATAAATGAGGTGTGGTATGCCCATACGATGAACTATTATCACTCGGTGCTAAACAGAAATGAAATATCAAACCAAGAAAGACATGTGGTACTTTAAATGCACATGGCTAAGCTAAAAGAAAAAAGTTGGTTCCAAAAGGTTGTATACTATGATTCCGACCATCTGGCTTCTGGGAAAGGTGGAGCCACAGGGCCAGGAAAAGATCACTGAATACCAGGCTGAGAGATGGAAGCAGGACTAGGCAGAGCACAGAGTAGTTTCAGGCCAGGGAAGTGAAGCACTGTAACGGTGAATATGTGAATGTATGTCTTTAAAATCCCTATGCACCGTACAGTGCAGCGTGAACCCTGCTGTAAGCCATGTACTCCAGTTAAAAACGAGGCATTGGTATTGGTTCACTGATTTTAACAAGTTTATCACGTCACTGTAAGACATCAGAAATAATGTATCTTACACCTTGAACCTCTGAGGTGGCAATGTGTACTGCACCTATGATCAGGGCAGGAGGTAAATAGGTTTTTCTTTCCTTCTGGCTCTCAGAGGTGTTCAAGGCTCCCAAACCCTAACATCCAACCACTGTCTGAATTTAAATATTCTGTTTTGTGATTTCCTTTGATCGCCCACCAGGCTGTCAGCAAAGTCTTGTTCACTATCTCAGCTTGTTCTTTTTTTGGGGGGTGGGGGGAGGCAGAGGGGGCCACTCTGAGACTGAGGCAGCACCTTGTGTTGGTCCTTAAGAGGAACCAGTTTGCAGAGAGGCTGGGTGGAGAGGGCAGGAGGCAGAGTGACAGGCAGATGGTAGGTGAGGTAGAGTAGAATGGGCTTATGGGGTATGTATAAATTCTTGAAGGACCCAGGGATTTGTCGGGAGAGAGACAAACTCCCAATTAGAATTCCTCTAATCACACATACCACCAGAGTGACTCCCATTTGTGTACTGCTGGGAAGTACAAGCCCCAACACATACAGGGAGACTTGGGAGGACATCTGGCTGCACTTACTTTTGTAGACATTCTGTCCATCCATGTTTTAACATAAGGCATCCACTTGAGTTCATCCGGATCCACGAACACCATTCCACATCGGCTGACGGTTGCAGGGGAGGCCACCTTGAGATCTTGTACCTAAAGTTGAACAGGAAACAACCAATAGGTTTCTTCCATATCCTTTTAACTTCAGTAGTTATGAGTCACGTTTTTAAAGTATAAGCTAACACAGAAAGGGATTGTGTAGAAAAAGAGTGGAAGAGCAGTATGCAATTTGAAAAGGAAGAGGGAAGTTAGGTTTAAGGTAGACCACATTATCAGTCATCCTCTCTGCCTCCCCACCTACATAGTCCTGATCTGTCTGGTCTGAAACTCATTAGAGATCTACCTGCCCCTGCTTTCCAACTGCTGGGATTATAGGTGTGCCCTAGCACACCTGCATACAAAACAGGAATGGTCTTCCCCCCTTTCATTCTATTTACTTTTCTCATTCTAGCCATGTACAGGATATGGCAGATATTCTTCAGTATTTGATGGATGGAGGGGGTACATTTGGCATTTCCTGTGAATTTTTGTAGCTGTGTTTGACTCTCATCCTTCTCACAGTCCCTCACAAAGGGGCAGAGAAGATAGTGTCCACTCTCGGCACAGTGGAATAATTTATTCACAGAATGCCTAATATTACTGTTACCTAGAAATTAAAATTAGGTAAGCCACATACGTATCTGTCTCCAAAAAAAGACTGAGTGGAACTAGAATGAATTCTATTTCTATTTTATAGAGAAATAGGAACATCTGACAGGTGTTGTCAATCTATCACAAAAGATAATAAGTAAATGAAATACCAGCAAGTAAATAAAATACCACCACTGTTTTTGAAGGTGGTGGTCAATTCATTGAGTATTTCACTTCCAAGTAAGGCATGCATTTACCTCAAAAAGCATGTGGATTTGAGGTGTGAGTTTAATCCGTTCACTGTTAGCCAGGCACAGCATCTTGTTGTCGTCCAACACTGTATTCATATTTTCAATCCAGAGAGCATCCACTGGTCCATCACTGATTATCCATTTATGATCTTCTGAAGTATCATTCACAGCTGCTCGGACACTGAGTGCCATCAAACCATCCTTCCATTCCAAGGTTATGTTATTGACTTCCCCATATAACTCACCCATTGTGATCGACTTCGGATTAAGAACATAGGTTTTTACAGGCTGATAAAAAGAATTGCCTGTGTTGAGTTTTTCCAGATTCCCTAAAGTTTCTGCTAATACTTGGTAAACTGTGGTTTTGCCACCTCCTGTCGGTCCAACTAACATAACGCCATGCCTCACCAGCATAGTTTCATACAACTGTATCACCTTTTTGACCATACATAACTCAGGCTGAAGGTTTTGTCCAGTCATGACATCCACAATTGTTGACTGCAAAATACCATAGTCGTGTTCTGGGATTTGGACTCCAGGAAAAAGATCAGAGATGATCCCACTGACAAAACAGAAATGACATTAGTTAGGAGCCATGTGCCCTTTCTGCTTTCCCATACTTGTTGTAAGTAACAGAATGGCCTTTTGACCACCCACATTACAGGTGTGTCCCGGGCTGTGCCAGGGTCCATCCTTCTTCTGAACTCTTGTGTGATCTCGTTTCCTGTTCGGCAGGCTGGTGTTTTTTCTGCACAACAGGACTTCCTTCAGGATGAACAATAGGACTCATTTCTGTATTGCCCACAGTGTATGGTAGCACAGTTCCAAACACCTAGCTGATGAATTTATCAATAGACTTGAAATTTTCATTTCAATGTTTCCCTAAAGTATTATATATGCTTATGACTATATGTGGATACTGAGAAAAATAAGACTAATTTAGATGCTATTTTATTTTTTAAAGTGTGTACACATATAACTTGGAGAAACATAAAATTAATTGATTTAAAAAGAAATTATTAAAGCACTTGCATTCATGCTAAATTCCAAGCCTGACTTATTTTTCAAACTAGATATTTCTCTAAGGTCAGGAATTTGACAATTTGTAAAATGATGAAATTTGGTGACTAATAGTTTGAAAAACAAAAGGTGATTAGAGTAGTGTAACGGCCCTGGCTGTCCTGGAACTCACTCTGCAGATCAGGCTGGCCTCAAACTCACAGAGATCTTCCAGCCTCTGCCTCCTGAGTGCTGGGATTAAAGGAGTGTGCCACCACCTCCAGCCTTATTTCCTTTTCCTTACTTTTGGTTTTTTGAGATAAGGTCTCACGTAGCCCAAGCTGGCTTTCAACTCCTGGTCCCTCCCAAGTGGTGGGCTCACAGGTCAGTGCCATCACCTGTGGCTGTGTTTCTTAAAGAGATGCATGTATCTCCAGAAGAGATGAGAAATGTATTGGCTTTAAAGAGACAGGAAACCCCCAGAGAAGCATTCTTCCTCTTTACCCTCAGGAACCCTGGGAACTTACCTGAACAGGATAGCATCGTCTGTTAAGAATTTCGGCAGGTTGGAGTCTCGCAGAGCTCTGATCAGGACCACGTCTTCACTTAGGTCTGGGTTCTCTCTTTTTAGAGATCTAAATCCAAGAGAGTCATTAAGATGACATTGAAAGAATGTAAGACAGAATGGAATGTTCTAGATCTGTGGGTCAGGGACTCCGCTGAGATTCCAGCTAGAGGCTTGTCTTCCCATGTGCATTGATTTGCCTCTGTCAAGGCACAGGAACAAGTCCTTCATTGACTATAAAGCCTAGAGGAGTGACAGGGACATTTTATCAAATACCCTCCCCTATTAATCTAGACTCTTGTGCAGTCTGGATTTAGAGCCCTGTGAATGTATCACAAAGGCTCACATCCCTGTCACTTTCTGTTCCCTCTGTCTAGAATGCCCTGCCTTTCTCTTTTGCCTGCTCCTTTAAAAAATATTTCTTTTATTGTGTGTGTGTGTGTGTGTGTGTGTGTGTGTGTGTGTGTGTGTGTGTGTGTGTGTGTAAGGGTTGTTAGATCCCCTTAGAGCTGGAGTTACACTTAGTAGTGAGCTACCCAGTGTGGGTTTTGGGAATCAAAACCAGCAGGTCCTCTGGGAGAGCAAAATGCTTTTAACTGCTGAGCCATCTCTCCAATCCCTTGTGTGTTCTGATTCTCCCTTCCAAGCAGGCCAGTCTAGAAAGCCACTATAGGCTAGTCTGTCTGTCTCTGCAGAAAACTTCAGGCAGAGCCCTGTTGTTGCCCTCACCATATCATATAGATGACTGCACATTCGTCAGTCTTACCTGTGGGGATGCAGTTGTGTTTTCTGAGTGCAAAAAGATCTGAATGTGTTACCCAGCAGGACATGTACTGAGTCTGGTAGGCTAAGATAAGGGACAGAGAGTGGAGGTGGCAGCAGGATTTGTGCCTAGCTCCAGGAGCCAGGGGGCCTGGATTCATTTAACTGGGTTCAATGAGCCCTGGTCCAAGAGCAAGAGCTAGAAAGAGGATAGATTTTATCTTAGGCCCTGGGCAAGTTAGGGACTGAGGACTTGCTAGCTTCAAGTAGTTATAAAGGGGAAAGTTGGAGCCTGAACTGAGAGTCTCCTTTGCTGGTAACTAGGAAGCACCTTAGTCTTGAACCTTCTCTGAGAAGACAGACAGCCTATGATAATCATGGACTGTGAATAAACAACCAAGCTCCTTTTAACCCATGAGGTAGTTTTAGGCAACCTTCCAGCATGTACACATCAGACTGCGAATCTTTGAGGACTGGCCAGCCTGACAGTTAGTGAGGCATTTTGAATGATAGATTTTATTTTATTTTATTTTTAATTGTATGCATATAGCATATTTTGGGTATGTGTGAATGGGTGTGTAGTGTCCCCAGTGGTCAGAAGAGGGCATAGGATCCTCTAGAACTGGGGTTACAGGAGATTGTGCGCCATCTGACATGGCTGTTGGGAGCTCACTTCTCTGGAAGAGCAAATGTTCTTTAACCACACTGACTCATCTCTCCAGCGGCAGTAATGGCCTTTGTTCTCTAAAAGCCAATGTACTTGAGGAGTTCTGGAGAAACAGAAGTTAGTTAAAGCGCAGTTGCACTCACAGCGAAGATTCAGCACTGGGTCACAAGAGTGACAAAGGAGGATTTCTCACAGCAGCAGCAGGTCATGTTTATTAGCCATTTAACATCCATCAGACATTGCTCTCAAAGCCTCTGTGAGTCACCCACTTAAATTTGATTACATGGTTAGAGTTTCACTCTTGTCTACCCTACTTCTCTGTCTCTATCTCTGTCTCTGTCTCTGTCTCTGTCTCTGTCTCTCTCTCTCTCTCTCTCTCTCTCTCTCTCTGTGTGTGTGTGTGTGTGTGTGTGTGTGTGTGTGTGTGTGTGTGTGTGTCTGTACTTGGGGACCAGAGGACAATTTAGGGTGTCATTACTCAGGAACCACCCACTATTTTTTTTGAGGCAAGGTTTCTCGCTGGCCCGAAGTGTACCAATTCCAGAACACTGCTGCCTAGTGAGCCCCAGGTATTTGCTTGTCTCTGCCTCCTCAGCACTCGGGATTTCGAGCATGAAGCATCATGCTTGCTTTTCTTACATGGCTTGTGAGGATGGAACTCACGTTGTCATGGCCAGCAATTTAGTGACTGAGCTGTCTCCCTTTGGGTTTCTTACCCAGCCATGACCAGTACAGACTTGACGGCTCTCATGCCGAAGTCATAGTGATCCTGCTGGGAGAGCTGCTCACTGCAGAGCTTGTACATCTGCGTCATCTTTCTCGCTAGTATTTTACTGGATTCAAATCCTTCAGAATACAGGATTACCTAGGGGAGAAGATAGAATGTAGTGTTTACATTGTCTTGCCTTCAACATATTAGTCTGATATGGATATACTTGACATCTACCCCAGACTTCACACCTTTATATTGCTTAGTGAGGAGACAACGATTGAAGACTGTGGTAGTAATGTGACCAGCTGTCTAACACTCCTGCTGTACCCTTAATCTGTGAGCCAAAACAAGCCTGCCTTCCTTCAGTTATTTTTGTCAGACACTTTGTAATGGCTCCAAGAAAAGTAAAGGATATAATGAGAAAGGTTTTCTGTGCCCCAGGGAGAGTGACAGGCAGAGTACTGTCCAGGGATATGAGTAGTGATTCTGCCATCTCTACAGATAGTGATGGGACCTTGGTTTGAGGAGTAGCTGTGTCCAGTTTTTAAAAGTTTTCACACGGAGGTTGAATGGTGGTGTAAACGCTGAACACAAAAGCAAGAATCAGGCTTCTTCAGGCTGAGGAGAGCTATTCTGGTGAGACAGAATTACTGTTTGCCCTCTTCAGCCAAGGCAACCTGAGCAAAGGTTTGCAGCCCCTCCTATCCCAGAAAGCTAGTGTCTTTACTTAGTGTGTGTGTGTGTGTGTGTGTGTGTGTGAGAGAGAGAGAGAGAGAGAGAGAGAGAGAGAGAGAGAGAGAGAGACAGAGACAGAGACAGAGACAGAGAGACAGACAGACAGAGAGACAGACAGACAGAGAGAGAGACAGAGAGACAGAGAGGCAGAGAGAGACAGAGAGAGAGAGAAAGAGAGACAGAGAGAGAGGGAGAGAGAGACAGAGAGGGAGAGAGAGACAGAGAGAGAGGGAGAGAGAGACAGAGAGAGGGAGAGAAAGAGACAGAGAGACAGACAGACAGACAGACAGACAGAGAGAGAGAGAGAGAAAGAGAAAGAGAGAGAGAGAGAGAGTGAGAGAATGTGGTGTGTAGGCAGGCATGTGCCATTGCATGCCTATGAGAGTCCCAGAGATTGAATTCAGGTTTTCAGGGAGGCAAGTATCTTTACCTGCTGAGCCATTTTGCAACCCAAATCTTAGGGTCTTCTACAGCAGAGGTAGGTAGGAATGGAGACTTCCTTCTACCCTTGGTGCCCATGATCTGCCCAGCCACAGCAGGTGAACGCAGAAGCAGGGCTTGAACCGTGCAGCCTACCCACTGCCTTCCGTTTTCTTTGAGGCTCTGCCACTGTTGATTTCACACTGTAGGTGATTATGTAAGAAATACTATAGGACAGTTCATTTTCAAAGGTGCCTCCAGTCAGCTTGAGTCCTGAGACAGATGATCAGGTGACACAGGAGCCTTGCTAGAGTCTGCTAAGCTGACTATCCCAAGCTAGAAGTTTGGAATAGAAAATTATTAATAGCCAAGCTTGCCTAATGACCTGCTGATGTGACTTGTGACAAGGTCATACACCCGATAAACTCAAAAGGTAGAGATGAAGATAAACACACACATGATTCTTATTCAGAATAAGACAAGTGCAAGTGTCAGAGGGAAGACAAGACCTCGATGGTGTGTACGATCAAATCCTCCTCATTCCCCAGCCATCCAGGAAAAGGAGGAAGGGGCTTGTGTTAGGGTTTCATTCAGTGAGCCTGCCATTCCAGGCTGCTGCCCGGTTTTGCTAGGTCAGAAAATAAACTGTCTCACTTTCCTACTTGGAGTCTCCAGTGCTCTTATTATGAAGTGAGGATATTTGTCACAATGAAAAGCATTTGCCCTGACTATTCATCTGTGACAACAACAGGAAGCATGCCCAGAAGACTGGACTTTGAAATTCTTCCAATTCAGGACTGAGCAGCACAACAACAGGACAAAGTGGAGATGTGAGCACACATTGAAGGGGTCGTAGGGAGAAGTGGGAGCAAAGCACTGCTTGTCTGAACTGCCCTCCACACCACCGTGTCGACAGGAGATACATGACACCCCTGGGCGCTTGGAGCATTATGCTAACTCAAGTCGAAATGCCTCTAGGGTTGGTCTGGTCTCGTCTTAATCAATTCCTTTTACTTCAGGTAGAAGATTCTTTAATAATTCAAAGGACTGTATTAGCTGCTGCAGGAGTAGCCGGTGCTTTCCGAGAAATTTCATCCTAAAGGGGAAGTGTCCATCAATATGAAATGCAGCACAGAGCTCAAGGGAGCTTTTGGAGTCCTGAAAGCAAGCCCTGGGTTTTGATCTTGGCGCCAGACAGATGAATCTCTGTGCAAATATTTGCTCAGATCGGTATGAGCGGTGTGCACTTCATCGTGCACAAAGCATACCTCATTAAAGTGCTCTGAGAAACACATGTAAAACTTGTACACACAAAGCTTAGGTAGGATGAAAGAACAAAAATGTTCAAATAAAAGAACGCTTGACAGATGTAGGAACAATAAGCAGTCACAAATAACGTATTGATCATTACTGTTTTCAACTTAAACTGTTACAGACTACAAATGAACTCCCTTCTTCATAATCAAGTGATTATTAATATTCAAGTGATTAATTTAGCTCTGACTCAACATTTCTTCTCCCTAATTTTGTCTATTTTTTTTTTGAGATAAAGTCTCACTATATTACCAAAGCTGGTTTTGAACTCACAGTAATGCTTCTATCTCAGCTTTCTGAGTACTGGGTGAAAGGCTCAGGCATTATGCTGGCCTGCCCCTGTTACCTGGTGGAATCCACTCAGGCAATACCCTGGTCAGCCCAAGGTTCCATGGGAAAGAAGTCTGCACGCAGGTGCAGAGGACCCCTTTAAAAGATAGGCCCCTGCCCCTTTACGCTGTCTCTCTCTCTCTCTCCCCCTGTCTCGCTCTCTCTCTGTCTCCTGTCTCCTGCCTCTCTGTTTCCCCACTCTGTCTCTCTATGGCGACCGGCCATGGTGGTCAGCCATTACCCTGTTCTTCTTCTTAGTCTCCCCATTCTACCACGCCTTATAATAAACTTATAGTCAATATGTCTGTCTCAGCAATTTCTCTTTTCTTCTTTTTAAAGAAAACAATAACATTTTGGCACCCGACTTGGTTTAGGCTCCCTCCGTAGACCCTCTCCCAAAGCTAACTGGTGGGATAGTTTTTCTTTCTTTGTAACTTTTCCTGCCAGGAGCACGGGAAATCTCGGAGATCCTAAAATCTGAACTCATAACCCACTTCCATCTCCGCTTTTCCTGGTACTCCCTCCTGCCTGCAGCAGCCTGAGATGCCGGAACTCAACTTGCCGCTTTTCCAACTAAGTATTTCTGGAACTCACTGATCTGCCTATTCGCTGCAATCCGGTAAGATACCCAGACCGCTTCCATGGGGCAGACCCAGCGCTGTTCACTCTGGGTCCATTTTTCCGTTTTGGGCCGGGTGCTCTCAGACAGGGCAATCTGTGCATTTTTTGGCCTTGCCCACGGGAAATACATTTTTACGGGATCTTTCAGTTACTGGCAGCGAGTAGGTAAATGAGCGGAGTTCTGCCTCCCAGTGGGAACTTTCTTTCACCTGGGAATGTCCCTCATTGTTCTGTTTGTTCTTTCTCTGACTGTTTCTTCTTGGTTGGCAATGTCTGCTTGAGACGCTCTGAGAGTTTTGTTTATTTGCTGGTTTTCATTTTGTTTGTTTGCTGGTTTGAAACTTTTCTGGCAACTGAGAATATGCTTACGGGGTCGCTACCTCAACCACGTGTGCTAACCTGGGGGCCGCCATCTTGGTCATAACCACGTGACCTGGCTTAGGCCTGCCCACTCAGTTCAGTGACTTGCACAGGCAAGCACTGCCACCTGACATCTTGCTTTTTATTTCTTCTTTCACTTGTTGGGTGCATTTCCTAAAGGTCAGGCATGGGATCCCGCTCCAGGAGCGGTGCTTTTTTGCTTTTTTCACTTCAGACCACTGGGTCCTCTTTCGGTTTCGGGACAGCTGTGTCCCCTTCAGGGCCAGGCCCCTGGCAACTCCCACGGGCAGACGTGCATCCATAGAGGAGCTTTTTGCCGGTTTTCCACCTGCCTCACCCATGGGAAATGCATAGAGGAACCTTTCTGGTTTCATCCAACAAGCAGGTAAACAGACAAAAGCGGCTTACGGTTGCCGCCATTTTGGTCATGTGACCTACCTGTAGGCACGCCCAGCTCCACCGGCCTATCCAGCAAATCTGTCTGCCAGATTTTTCATTTCTGCCAGATCTTTTTGCTTTTTATTTTATTTTTTTGTCTATGATTTCTTCTTTCACTGGCTCTGTTGTTCATGGCTCGTTTACTAAATACTATGCCTTTCCAGGGCCCTCTGTTTAAATCTACTCTGTCCCTTTAAATCTCCTTTCTGTTTGCTACAATGTACGGATCAGAGATTACATTCTGACTCCCCCTTTACTGTTATCCAGTCCTGCTTGTCTCTGTACCTCTAATTTAACTTTATACTTATCTAGCTCTATATGCAACTTAAATTAAACTATACTAAGTCTCATATTTCTAAATTGCTATATATCTTTAAATGATGGTAAACATTTAAAGTCATAAAGTTCTAATCTATCTTTACTTAAAATATAAGCCAAGTCTATACAACTTAAATTTAACTTATGTATCTTTAAATGATAGTAAAAGTTTAAAATCATAAAGATCTATTTCAAACTAACAAAATATTTATACCATTCAGTCTATCCTATAAGCCGTTTACAAAGGTACAGCTTTTATTACAAAAAGGGATTTTTCTCTAACTAAAGGCAAACTTTTAACTACTGAGATACTAAACAGACGACAGCCCTCAAATGCTCAGAGATCTAGAGAATATGGCATTTAAAATGTTTTGTTAAAAAGCTTTTTATAACAGAGAGATAGGCCAGCTGCTGGCCCCACCCCATTTCCTCCGAGAAGACTGATGGGCACTGAAGAAACTTCATCTCGAGTCAGTGACAACGCTGGTCACTGAGCAACCCTGCCCTTCACCTCAACTACTACAAAGTATTCCAGACCTTGGACAAGAGGACAACGGCAAGTCTCTGTTATTCTTTAACCATTGATTCAGGTAAAATTTTACCCTTCTCAAGAACTCTGATGCTTTTGATGACTGGTAGTCTTGCTGGCTTAAAGCAAAACAGATTCCACTAACAGGTATTTTAGGGTTTATCTATGTAAAGATAGGAAAGTCTAAGATGTATGAAGGTCTGAGAATGTAGTTACGAAGGCCTGAGGATATAAAGGCTTAAGTGATGATAAAATGAGTTGAGACATTAAAAAAGGATAAAATATATTCCTGACTTCTCTATTTCTCATGCTACTGTTCATAATAAAGTTCACCAATACCACTATAGGATCATAACTACAAAGTCAAGATTAAGATGCTTTTCATTGTCAAAAAAAAAATCTGTCTATTTTAAAATGGTAATACTTTCAGCCAAGTTGCTTCTAACATGAATATGCTGCTAATGTGTCTAATACTTATGTTTCCACAAACTCTAAGGATTCTTGTAAGTTCCAGGGAGCCGAATCAGATCCAAACAGGTCAGATTCACTCCAGGTAATATTCAACCTTTCCCTGGTCCCAAATTCCCTTCACTCATCTTGGGACTCCTTGGGAACCCCTCCCTCATCTTACAATCTTCCCCTCAAATGACAGGACCTAAGAAAAAAATTTTTTCTAAACTTAACCTTGTCTTCTGCTCTGTCAACATCTTGCCAGGTCCAAGAGGCGCCAGGGAGTTCCATACAGCCTGGACTACAATGAAACAACCAGCTACCCCAGGACGTGGCAGCACCCCAACCTTCTCGGGTCCCCCAAAGATGGTCAACGCCCCCCACGTCAGCAGGAAGCAGTCTTAAGAATTCGACGCCCTTATTCCTTAACCTGCCATGTCTAAACACCCCACCTTTTTAAAATAATAAGTAGAGGTGGGAATGAAAGGCTCAGGCATTATGCTGGCCTGCCCCTGTTACCTGGTGGAATCCACTCAGGCAATACCCTGGTCAGCCCAAGGTTCCATGGGAAAGAAGTCTGCACGCAGGTGCAGAGGACCCCTTTAAAAGATAGGCCCCTGCCCCTTTAAGCTCTCTCTCTCTCCCCCTGTCTCGCTCTCTCTCTGTCTCCTGCCTCTCTATTTCCCGCTCTGTCTCTCTATGGCGACCGGCCATGGTGGTCAGCCATTACCCTGTTCCTCTTCTTAGTCTCCCCATTCTACCGCGCCTTATAATAAACTTATAGTCAATATGTCTGTCTCAGCAATTTCTCTTTTCTTCTTTTTAAACAAAACAATAACACTGGGATTACAGACATGAGACACCAGACTGGGCTGCAATACTTCTTGACTCTAATTAAATTTATATCCAAAGAGGATAATGCTGTCTTTTTAGAACAAATCCTATATAGGTAGAACTATAACTCCTAGTGATGAACTGATTAGACCCCAGTTAAATGGATTAATTATATACAATGATTCATCCCATTTTTAGGAGTCTGCTATATTCTACAAACCATTTGGGGGGAACTCTGGATGTTAGCCTTAGGACTGAAAACCAAACAAGTGTGCAGAATGAGGTATTCTCTGTTTGCTGGAATTTACACACAGGGTGAGTAATAGTGAACAGCCATTGCTTGGGTGCTTAGAAAGTGAGATATTGAGGCTGAATTGTCAACTCATCACAACCTAGAATGGCCTGAGAAGAGAGTCTTTTTTTTTTTATCATTTTTTTATTTGAATTAGAAACAAGATTGATTTACATGACAATCCCAGTTCCCTTCTCCCTCTCTTCCTCCCCACAACTAAAACCCTACCTATCACATATCCTTTCTTCTATTCTTCACCTGACTCAACCTTTCTGCTCCCTCATGACCTCTGCATCCTTCCTGGAAGAGAGTCTTAATGATTGTTTACATCAGGCTGGCCTACAGAACCACTCCCTGGGCTTGGGTCCTGGATTTTGTAAGTGTGTAGGTGAGCTGAGTACAAGTGAGCAAGCATGCATTCATTTCTCTCTGTTCTTGACTGTGGATGTGACTAGCTGCTATAAATTCCTGCCCCCTTTTCTTCTTATCCTCTTTGATCATATTTAATCTGGAATTAAGAACCAAAATAAATCCTTTTTTCTCCTAATGCCTTGATTTTGGTCAAGGCATTTAATCACAGTAACAAAAAAGAAACTAGGAAATAATAGGAGTCTCTGTCTTGAGAGAGTTAGATGGCAAATAAGACAAACCATGCTTAAAACCTTGCTTTCTTAGAGTCTGAAGCTCACTCACCTCTGCAATCAACGCGTAATTGGGAACCATCATAGCAAAAGGTCTGAACAGGGCTTTCAGGTTGTCTGGCAGTTCCGTTCTGCCAGCATAGCCAGGGTTCATGGTGATGAAAGCTGCACAGGTCATAATGAGCTTGATTTCCCGTCCCTCAAACATGAATCTGGAGAGCTGTTGAAAGGGAAGGTATGATAAATGAGTCCTTCTCTGAGCATGGGTAAATTCTTCCCCACAATCACTTCTTAAATTGGAAACTCACTTTAAGGATCGGCCCAGCAGAATCCACCGAATCCTTGTGGGATGGTGGAAGCTTTCTCTTCATCTGCCTACTTTCAGTCTCTTCTGGGGTTCAGTGTTCACTGCTCTCTGCCTCCCTGCCTGGCCTTGCCCAAGTTGGGTGCTTCTTCCTGACCTAGTCCTAAAAGCTTCCGGTCTCAACATCTGCTGAGACTCTGCAGTCTACCTTCCAATTCATGGCTGATGGACAAGCCCTCTCTGTTCCTATTTTTAGGAAGTCCCCCAGGAAAAGACTAGTTTTAGTCTTTGAGTGCTGTGGCCTCTTTGTCACAGCGCTACTTCATTTTCATATAACAGCAGATGACTATTGAACAACTGCTGCAGGCCGAGGCCCTGGCTGAGCCAGGGTGACACAGAGTTGAAGGGTGCTCATGCTTGAACCCTGCTATGTGCAGTCAGACCTGGAGGCTGTGACCACCCCATGTGGTCGATACAACAATGGGGTGGGGTGGGGTGGGGTGTGTGTGTGTGTGCGTGCGTGCACGCACCTATGAAATCCATACTGGGAACAGATTGGCTATTGGAGACCTGAAGCATGAGGAGAGGCATTTTAGGTTGATAATTGGGCAGCTTTTTAGGCGGGAGGAGCAGAAGCAAGAAAGAACACTGCACTTTCAGGGAATGAGCAGAAACCCACTCTCCTAAAGGGTAACAAAGTTCAGAGGGAAGCCTGGGTCGGTCTCTTGTGTTTGAATATTCACTTCCCAACTGGGTGGTGCTGTTTCAGAAGGCAATGGAACTTTGAGGTGGCAACACCTCATTGAAGGAAGTGGTCGCTGGAAGGAGGCCTTGAGGTTACCTAGTCTGGCCTACTTCCTGTTTGCTCTCTATTTCCTGACTGGCCAGTTACCCCATACTCCTATCCCCATGCCTTTGTCACTAAGTCTTAACTTCTAAGCCTTTACCTCATCCCTTCCCCACCATGATGGACTGTATAACCTCAAACTGTGAGCCAAAATAACCCCCTCTTCCCTAAAGTTGCTCCTTGTCAAGTATTTTCCATGACAACAAGGAAGGTAATGAGTACCCTGGGCTCCGAGCACTAATAGTCTTGTACTCTAAATTGAAGAATCTCTCTTTTGTCTCATGGCTTGTGGGAAGCAAAAAAGACTAGAGAGATGGAGCAGAGGAGACAATGGACAGCCTGGAATATGAGTGAGAATTAACACTGGGGAGACAAGAGTCAGAATCTGAGAAGTATATGTGCGGATGGGGGGCTCCCAGCAGATGCAGTTCATACCAGCTAGTTACAGTTTAGATTCTGGGCTGAAGGTAAAGAGACAAGACAGGGCAGAACCAAGGTTCTGAGTTGGGACAGTGGATGAAGGGGCTGTGTTAGACCCGAGACTATAGGGGTAGAGCAGAGTGGATCTGAGCCCTGTGTCATTGCCTGGGAAATGGTGGGTTATTTGGCTGCTGCAGAGTGGATACTTGCACTGCTCAGGTTTCAATTTCTTCATTGATTCTAGGGAGTGTTGCCCACTCCGACTACATGGCTGCCCTCCAGCTGGGAATGCTCCAACCCACCTCCATTCTGTCTGGCTCATTCCCCACTTTGTTCTCCAGATTTGCTCTCTGTGGGTTACTCAGAAAGATGTTAATGATTTGAAAAGTCTATCTGGAAGTCTTTCCATTAATCCACACCTTCCAGGAGTAGGTGGGAAGCAGGCCAGAATGCAGGGGCCACTTGGATTCAGGTGTGTATCTCAGTTCTGTGATGTCCATAGAAATAATTTTTAATTTCTTTTAGTCATTTTCACTGGTCATCATATCCTCCATGAACGGTTAATGAAAACACAAAAGCACCAAAGAGATTTGCTCACTTAGTCATTCACTAAAAGTCCAGTTCCCACTTTCTTTTTCTCTATAATTTGTTACTTCACAGAGGTCATAAAAATCCTTAACATTTCTGTTTTTTTTTTTAACTAAAATTTTGAACTGTTTCCTGCATGGTTTGTTTTGTCAGTCATCATCCACAGGACTCTGAGAGTCATAGGGATGTGCGGGTGCAGACTTGAAGCCCAGCAGCAAATCCAGCTTTGTAGAAGGGGACTGTAATAGGACAGACCCTATGACCCTATGACACTAGGACAGAGCCTGGGAGAGTGGCCTCCTGGGGATTCCACGTTGCACTTGATAACTCTTTACCAGGGTACCTTTCAATAGTAATTGGCCCCTGAGCTGGGGTAAGTCCAGAGACCCCTCAGCTTTGCAATATGAACCTTACTGGTGGAACCTGAGGAAGTCTGAGTGTCTTCTGGAAGGGGCTGAGGGAGGCATTAAGAGACTTGGTTCCCTTGAGGGAATGAGGAAGGTTCTGGTTTGTGTAGGCTGAATTGTGCTGCTCTTTGGTGACCAAACCTAGAAGGTCCCTCCTTCTCAGCCCTCACTTCCCAAATACAAACCTCCTTCTTCAGAAATAGCTCCTATGGTTATATGAAGCAGGGTCACTCAGAATCTCTATTTGTCCCTCAGATTTTCCCATTCAGTTAGCTCTGAAGAGCTCATCTGAAGAGGTATGGACTCTTTGGGCTTCTCAGGTTTTCTCTCCTATTTTCCCACTATCACTAGGTTGATTCTGGATGCCACAAACAAAGTTATGGGGCCAAGAAAACGTGGCACTAAAAAAACATCAGGTAAGTAAATTTCAAAAGTAAAGAGAAGAAAAGTGAGGCAGAAAGTGTGTGTGTGTGTGTGTGTGTGTGTGTGTGTGTGTGTGTGTGTGTGTGTGTGTATCTTGGGTGTGGCAAGAAGGGTTTCCTGAGCTCAGGTGCTGGTTCTCATAGTCTCTGTATGCCCAGGAACTAGGAGAGCATTTGTTTTTTCATTTTGCTTAGAACAGGACTTCGCATACTCAAGTAATCATTGTTACTATGGCATTTCCTGATTATACTGAAACTATGTCCTCCCTAAGGTACTGCTTGCTGAATTAATGACCAATTTGAGAAGACTACACTGACAGCCAGGCACCCCCACATCTCACCTTTGTAGCTTTCGCATTCCTAATGGTGATGAGCTGCTGGGCAATGACTGACAAGACTTCAATGTCAATTCGATTGAATTCATCAAAGCAGCACCAGGCCCCTGACTGTGCCAAGCCGCTGAAGAAGCGCCCCATCATCTGAAACGAAAGCAGAGCAGAGCTGATCAGCTTCAGGCTGCATTGTTGGGCTCCTCTATTGTTTACAATTTGGACCCAAGACATTAAAGAAAAAGAGGGCTGTTTCTGGAGTGTTGTTGCGATTGTTATTCTAATGGTGATAAGCACTGCATACCGGAAGCAAGCATGCTTCTATAAGAAGACACACCCTTTTGCTTCTCTTCAAGTGGTTTGAATCTGATTTCCCTCTTAAGTGAAATGATAACATGTAACGGATCTCCTTGTGGAATTTTATTCATAACCTCCACTTATCTATGACAAATACAGGTTCTCAAAAAATGTAACTCATGGAAGAGAGGAACAAGGGTTTTAAAGAGGCCTTGGGGAAATTCACCAGTGGGTGTTGTCTCTGTAAAGTGCCCACTGTGGCAGGCAGGGCACGAGCACTCCCAAGCAGAGGCACTGCTGCCCTGGCGGTGGGTCTTGATTTATTCTTTTTTTTAAAAAAAATGATTTATTTTTATTGTATATGTTTGAGAACCTTGTCTGCATATGTGTATGTACACCATGTGGGTGCAGTGCCCACTGAAGCCAGAAGAGGACTTGGGATCCCTTAGAACTGAAGTTACAGTTGGGAGCCACCGTGTGACTGCCTGGAACTGAACCTGAGCTTGCAAGAGCTTCCAGCCTCCTTAGCTGAGCCACCTTTCCAGTCCTGTTGGTTGATTTTATAGCAGAATCCTAATGGTAAATGAGAAGGTCAGTGTAATTGTGCTATCTAAAGTGTACAATGTCTTTGAAGTCTGGAGGTTTTTGGGCTGATATACCTTTATAATATACATGTTTCTAAGAATAGAACTGATGCCCTTTCTGTCTCAAGGTCAAGTGAACTGTACAGTTACTATTCTTCCTCCTATTCCAGCAAGCATAGGTTTCTACATCTCTCTGCACCCCCTTCTCTCTCTCTCTCTCTCTCTCTCTCTCTCTCTCTCTCTGTGTGTGTGTGTGTGTGTGTGTGTATGTGTCTTCATTTGTATGTCTACACTTATATACCTGTTCCCATGTGACAAAATCATGATGTAAAGGGGAAAATAATTATAGGAAGAAAATTTTGGGAAAAAAAATTGCCAGAGGATGGAAAAGCATTGAAACAGATGGTATAACTGAGAAAAGTGTAGCCCAAGGTAGAAAAAGGCAGAGATATTCTTCAGTGGGGTCTTTAAGAATTTCCAATTTGAGAAGACTACACTTCTCAGGGTGTGCAGGGCAATTTGTGGTTCCTCATCTATTGGTCTTTCCTTCTCTTCTTCTACGTGGAAGGCACAGGGTTGTTGAGATTTCAATACTAACTTTTCCTCATCAGATTAAAATGCCAGGATCTCATTTGCAGACAAAGGAGATCGGATGAGATTGTGGGAGATAAAGACACTGGGAGTGGGGCCAGGAAAGCAGAAACGAGGAAAGAAAGACGATTCTAGAACTCTCAATTCAGTCACTGATACTCGGTAATAATAAAAGGTGGCTCTAAACAACCGAAATGAGAACACAGAGAAGGAGCATCCTCAGCTGTCATCCAATAAGGTGCACTGGTTGCTCCATATCCCATATCCAGGCTTTCTGTGGAGAGGTCTGCTCTCCATACACACTACAATCTCAAAGAGCCCAGCTCACACTCTGGGAAGACAAGCTACCCACGTAGACAACTTGGTCCTCTGTTCATATGTTTGAGCCAAGAAGACAATCAACAGGTATTTGGGTGAAAACCAACAGGTACAAAAAGAAGGAATGAGATGGGTGAGCAACCATGGAGGAAATGAAGACCATTTAGGAAGTGAGTGAGTGCTTGAAATAATTCCAGTGGACTCCTCAGACAGGTGTGAGAGGAAACTCCATCCTCATAATATACTAAGAATGTTGGCATAGGTAAGTCTTCGAAAATTAAAAGTACTATGCTCAACATTAGAAAAGTTAAACATGTGTTGAACAATAGAACTCGTGAGATTAAAAACCAAGCTGGCATCATGGAGCAAGGGATTTTTCTTTAGGAGATGCCTGTCTTCTGGAATACATGAACACATTCAAGCAATACCCATGTGTGGGCAATTTAATGGAAGTAAGAAAGATGTCCCTTTTGATTTTTGGTATAAGTTCTTTACAAAAACATGTCTCCTTGAGTTCATGCCTGTACAAAAGACCCTCTCATTCTGTCATTCTTGGCCAAGGTGGGTTTTAGGAGTTTGAAATCCAGCTCTCACATAGGTTGTCTCTATTAAAGCCCAGCAGATGCTAAGAGCAGCCTGGCTTCACTCAAACTGTATCTTAGTATGATACATTGGCCCGGAATGTAAAACTTTTCAGCCTGCCTAATAGCGTAGTGGTCCCAATTTAAGAAATGCCGCTTTGCCAGGCTGTGGTGATGCACACCTTTAATCCCAGTACTTGAGAAGCAGAGGCAAGTGGATCTCTGTGAGTTTGAGGTGAGCCTGGTCTACAGAGTGAGTTCCAGGACAGCTAGGGCTACACAGAGAAACTCTATCTTGTAAAACAAAAATAAAACAAAAAAAGGATGCTTCTAGTGACCCACTGATTAACAGGTAGATTTTAGGTGTGTGTGTGTGTGTGTGTGTGTTTGTGTGTGTGTGTGTGTGTGTGTGTGTGTGTGTGTGTGTGTGTGTGTGTGTGTGTGTGTGTGTGCAGGTGACTGCAGAGGCCAGAAAAGGATCTAGGATCCCTCACAGCTAGATTTACAAGTGGTTGTGAGCTTTGCAACATGGGTTCTTGGAATTGAACTCAGGTCCTCTGCAATAGCAGTACACAGTCTTAACAATTGAGACATTTTCCCAACCTCTTTCAATGCAAATGAAGAAGAGGGCAAAGCCTAGGAGCCAAAGGCAGACAAGGAACATATCTATCAAACACAATTGCATTTATTCCTTGTCCCAACAAGGGAGAACACACACTTGGTGAAGTGAACCCTGTGAGCCCCGAGAGAACCATGGGTTGCTGTAAAACATGAGGAAAGGGGTTGGTACAGGGGTTAGGCTTGGCCCAGGAGATTTCACCAAAGGCTCAATGAAGAAGAGTTTTGCACTTTTCAGAAATAGATACACATACAATATTTAAAATTTTATTTATTTTAAACATTTATTATTTTATTTAATGTGCACGGGTGTTTTGCCTGCATGTATGTCTATATACCATTTGTGGGCCTAATACCTACAGAGGTATTAGGAGTTACAAACAGTTGTGAGCTTCCATATAAGTTCTGGAAACTGAACCTGTGTCTTCTGGAGAAACAGCCAATACTCTTAGCCACTGAGCCATCTCTGAAACCCAAATTTTTAATTTTTATGTATGTGTATATGTACATGTGTCTCTCTGTGTAGGCACGGGTGTGTGCAAGGGTCTGTGAAGACCAGAAGAGAGCTCTGGACTCCTAGAGCTAGACTTACAGGTGGTTGTGAGCTGGCCAAGGCGGGTGCTGTGAATCAAACCTGGGTCTTCTGCAAGAGTAGCAAGCACTCTTAACAGCTGAGCCATCTCTCTAGGCCCTGATCTGTACATCAACAAACTTAAGAAAACTGGCTGGCTTCAAGTATCAAATATATATTATGTTATAGCTCTGGAAGCTAGAACTAGAAATTGAGGTCTTGATAAACCATGTTAACCTAGATTTTAGTATTTGCAGGGAATCCCTACCATTTCCCGGCTTGCATCGCATCGCTCCAATCTCTGCTTCTAGTGTGTCTTTTCACATAATTTTTTCATCTGTTGATGTGACTACAATCACAGTTCCTTCTTCTTAGAAGGGCATTGGTCACTGGATGAGAATCACTCAGTTTTAGCATTATATCATGTATTGTAAAGATTTTAATCCCTAAACTTAAGCCAAGTGGCCAGATGTCAGGACTTGACTGTCTTTTGAGGAAGGGGACACACAAACAAGAGAGCAGGGTCGATTCTGTGGTGCATTTTGTGATAATGCCCATCTAGGTAGCAGGCCAAAGGACAGCTGCCTGAAGCTTTGCTGAAGCTGCAGCAGGTACTAGGTTAGCTGGGAGAGGGGGATGCTCAGTCATTTTGTGGTTCAGATGGAGTGCTTATGTCTCTTCTCATAAACAATTATGGCATGTTTTCTTTGCTTCACTCCATTGTGGGCAACCACTGGCTTGCTATGCTGTTTATGGTTTGTGAAATTGTGGTCAACTGGACAAGCAAATAGAATCCATCTATTTTAATTGAAGATCACTGGGCGATTTATACACACAGAAGTTTTTTAAAACACTGTCCTAAAGGAGGTAAAGAAAGATACTATTCATTGTTTGAAATAACTCTCCTCTTTGAAGAGCAGGTAGTGTATTTTGCTGTGTTAATTATTGTCTTGGGATCTAACATGCCCTCAAATCCTGCAAAGCACAATCTTGGCATGAGTGTTGTGTGAGGCACTGACATTTTATACTCAATTTCCAGACAAAACAGAGACAAGTATCGAATAAGGTGCAAATGGAGTAAACTATGGCAGGAAATGGAAGGTAGAAAGTTGGAAGACAGTGTCTAAAAAGAATCTTAATGAACTGGTAGTGCTCAAGGTTTCTAACAATCAAAAATAAATACTTATCTTTGTGATTTTTAATAGCACCTACCAGAAGAACTAAAAGCCAACATGGATCTCTGCAAACCCCAAAGTGTCTGTCTGTCTGTCTGTCTGTCTGTCTGTCTGTCTGTCTGTCTGTCAGGATGTATGTGAGGTCAAAGCATTTCACAGTTTCACTCAAGTGTTATCTGCCTTTTACACTCAACTACCTGAAACAATTATTAAAAGATTTCTCTCTTTTCAGAGTACAGTTCCATCAGAGACTATATTTTCTTCAGATAATTCAACCAAATCAATAAGCCTCAACAGATTAAATCCAACAGAAAATAGGAAAATCTAGTTGTCATCCATTTGCCAACTCCCAAAGATTTAAAAAGACATATATGGAGCCAGCAAACTCTTTGCCTGTGAAGTTAACTTTTTCACAAAATGAATGTTTACGTTAACATTACTATTGGTATTTTAAGTCAAATAAGTATATAAAATATATCATCTTTAATTTCTAACATGTGAAATACCAGTGGATACAATCCACCTTGGTAATTTTTTTTTTAAGCATATCAAGGGACCTCAAGATCAAACGTACTGAAAACCTTACCACTAATTCTCCCTCCTCCTCCCATTGTTCCTTGAATGCTGCTTGTATCTTTGGTGGTGTGGAAAACTCAGATCCACTGGGCAAGTGCTTCAGTTGTGAGCCATGCACCAGCCTTCATACTTAACACTATGCAGCAATGTCTCTCACCTGCCCATCTTCTCCTGTGAAGTTAGATTTTGTTCTTCTGTCCTTCCTGGATGCATTCTAACCTATATGACTTTTTTTATCCTACTTCTGTATAGATTTTTAAGGGATTATTTTATTATTTATTTGTGTGTCTCTAAGTATGTGTATGTGCAGTCATGCAGTATCCACGGAGGCCAGAGGAGGGTGTCAGAAACCCTGGGACTAGAGTTGTGGATGGTTGTGAACCATCTGATGGGGTGCTGGGAATGGAACTAAGGTTTTCTGAAGGGGCAGCAGGCATTCTTAACTGCAGAGCCATCTTTCTAGCCACCCACCACCTGCCTTGTATAGATCTTTTAAAAATTCACCCTTTGAGACATCTTGCCTGCACTGAATTTTACACAGATGACCCAGCCTAACACATTGTGACTTGCCCTGTTCACCCTATTTTAATACCATTTTCTTCTCTGTTCGCCATCACCTGTCTCTCCTTGTTTTAAGTCGTGTTGCAAACAAAGAAAGCTGATGAAAGCGTTTAGTACTTGTATTCGGATAAAAAAAACTACAACCACACCTTGTAGTCCAAACCGTCAGAGCAGTTGAAGACCACACACTGGATGGCGAGAGCTTTTGCTAGGTCTTTGGTGGTCTCTGTTTTCCCAGTGCCAGCAGGCCCGGCAGGTGCGCCTCCCAGGTCAAGCTGCAAAGCCCCCATGAGGCAAAGATAGCACCGATCCTGAAGAAATCAATCAGTTGTCATTATTGAAAGG
Source organism: Cricetulus griseus (assembly GCF_003668045.3). Lineage (NCBI taxonomy): Eukaryota > Metazoa > Chordata > Mammalia > Rodentia > Cricetidae > Cricetulus > Cricetulus griseus. Next base: position 64,870,537 of record NC_048601.1, read on the forward strand.
AAGTGACTTTAATTTATAGGTCTAATTCATTTTATTTAATAGAAGTGTGCGTGCTCACATGTGTGTGTCTGATATTCACATAGGTGTGTGTGTATGGGTTTGTGGGTGCTCACATGTATGTGGGATATTCACGTAGGTGTGTGTGTGTGTGTGTGTGTGTGTGTGTGTGTGTGTGTGTGTGTGTGTGTGTGCTCACATGTGTATGGGATATTCATGTGGGGGTGTGTGTATGTATATATCAGGTCAACACTGGGTGTCTTCCTCAATCACTCTCCACTTTATTCTTTGAGACAGGGCCTTTCACCGGTCTGGTTAGGCTGTGATCTGCAGGGATCTTCCTGTTTCAATCTCCCCAGCATTGCTGTTATAGCACTTGCCCCCGTGCCCAGCTTCTTACATGGGTGCTAGGGATCTGAACTCAAGTCTTCACACTTGCATGGCAAGCACTTTCTAGAATGAAACAACTCTCTGGCTCTGAAAAATTCTAGCTAAAATATACCCATCGACCCAGAAACAAAAATCAAGCAATGCAAGTCTTTGTTTTATAAGGAGGTGGCAATGATGAGTACTTTCAAGATTATTCTGATGAAAAGGCACGCCTGTGATTTATAACGTACTGTGAGAGGAGTGATGACCAATCTTGGGCAAGCTCCCAAATACTCATAGGCATAGGTGTACTGAGAGAGTGCCATTCTAGCCACACAGTTATCCAGGTCTAGATCCCAATAATAGCGCAGTTGTCTCTGCCAGTCAAAGGAGTCGGCTGTGCTTACCTACATCAGCGATAGAAATGGTGGATACGTTAGACACACACATGAAGTTCAGACTGCAGGGCCACTTTCCATCAGTGAAAAACTTACCCCAGCATGAACTAGCTCAGTAACTATGTCTCTTGCATGCACATCAATGGTAATCAATGCGGTTATGATGTTTCTGTGTAATCTAAGAAGAGAGCCTCGAACTATGGCAGCCAGGGCATTTAATCTCTACAAATGAAAGCATTGTCACAGTGAATTTTCAACATCAGCTTGCAATATATATTTTCGTTATTGAATTTAAAGTAGATTATGTGTACAAAAGAACCCACCTAATTAGAAAACTTTATAATTCGGTGACAAAATAATACAATGTCTTATTTAATTTCCATAAGGCTTCTATGAAGCCCAGATTATCTTGACACATTTTTTTACATTTAAGCAAACTGATAATCAGAGAGGGTCAATAACTGGATGGCTTCCACACAGTTATGAAATAGTAAAATTAGACCTGAGTGGTCATTCGCTTCTTGAAAGCCCCTGATACATATGAAGTCTCGGCAGGTAGACTGCTCTGCCTAGAAATTCACCAGATATGGTGGTACACACCTTTAATATCAGCACTCAAAGGCAAAAACAGGTGACTCTTTATGAGTTTGGGCTTAGCCTGGCCTACATAGAGTTCCAGGTCATCCTGGTGATACTGCTTCTCATTTGTAGGGGTAGTTCTCCACTAATAGTAATGAAGAAAATTGCGGAGTATTTTAACCAGGCTAAACAATGACTAAATAAATACAGATAGATATTTTAGCTCCCTATTTACCCCAAATTATCACACCCTTATCAAAGTCGAATGGTGCCTCTGAGGGTCTTCTACTTCTGGGCTGGATTTTCTCTCTCTCACGCCCAGATCAGGGGCCATGTCTGCAGATGGCTGTGGAACTTTCTGGGGGATCTACTTCTCTGTTCTGGGACTCTGGAGAAAGAATCACACTGACAATCTCCCTATGGAGTTTCTGTTTCTCTCAAGACACTTGCTCTTTTTTCCAGTTCTGTTTCAAGGGTGAATCCTAAGAAATCAGCAGCACTTGGAAGTGCAATTAAATTTGGAGTTGAAGATCAGGCCTAGGTCCTTGCTGGAAATAGGGTTGACAGATATTATTTCTTTGTTGTCTAGATTGTGTTTCATTCTGTTAATTGTTTCCTTTGCTAGGAAAAGATTTTTAATTTTGTATAGTCCCATTGTCTGTTTTTGCTTTTGCTGTCATGGCCAAAAAAATCAATGTGAAGGAAGATGTCATGGAACTTTTTGGCTTAAATCATATGTTTAAATCTTTCCTGAATATACTTTGGATTGATTTTTATACACAGCATAAGATAACAATAAGAAAATACCAAATAACCCAAATTAAAAGGCAGGAGAAGGACTTGGATAGTATTTTTCTAAAGAAGACATATTAAATGTCCAATATTTATACCTGTATCTATATATCTATATCTGTATATATATCTACATATCCATATATGATGCTGAGTATCTCTAGGCACCAGGCATGTTACTATCAAAACCTCAATGTAAAAAAAATAAATTTATGAAATTTGTAACACATGCTATCCCCATTCTTTATCTGAGATGTTTCTCTTTGTAGCGAACAGTGAGTGCTGAGATTCATGGCTGCTCAAGATGCTAAAGGTGTCCTGGTTTGCTATTTATTGCTGAGATAGACACCATGACAAAAATCAGTTTGGGAGCAAAGGGTTTATTTCCACCTCTGAATTCCAGTAGGACTGAGTGGAGGAATGCTGCTTAGTGGCTTGCTCTCCAGCACTTGCTGTTTGCTTTCTTGTATACTAGGACCAGCTGCCCAAGAATGGTACCACCTACAATGGGCTGATCCCTCCCACACCAACCACTAATCAAGAAAGTCCCCCCCAAGACATGCTCGCAGGTCAATCTTATAGAGGCAATTTCTCAACTGAGGCTCCCTCTTCTCAGGTGTCTCCAACTCTCCAGTGTGTGTCAAGATGACAAAAATCAAAACCAAAAACCCAGCACAGAGAATAAATGAGGGTTGAGTGCTCAGCCTTAAATAAAACACTGATAGCACCTTCTCTAAGGCGCAAGGGGCGTAATAGAAGAGGGGCAGAAGCGTGCAGGAATCAGACCATAGGGAGAAGGGCTCTCAAACATCATCTTCAGGGCACGACACAGCCATTACATGATGTCATAGCAGCTACAGTTGTCTGTGCTGGGCCTGCACAAGACTGGGCCTATCAATAGCCAGCCGTGAAGCAAGGAGGGGCTCATGGGGGCCTACCCCTCCTTGCTGAACTATTGGCTACTGACGGAGTCCAAGAGGAAGGTCAAGTCATCGCCTTCATGCTGTAACCAGTGGTGAGTCCACCAGGTTCCAATGAACAGTTCAAACCTGTGTCCACACAGGTGGTCCTGGTTAAAAATCAGTGGCTCACAAAACAAAAAGATACAAATGTGCAAAAGGGACCTATAGAGGGTATGGTGAAGGTAAAAAAAAAAAAAAAAGCATGAGACACGGAAGAGAGGGCAGGGGTAAGAATAACAAATAGTGAAAAACCACAATGTGATGTCACCTCAAACCCATTATCAAAAACAAAAAGGTAACTGGTATTGGCAAGGACATGGAACTAGGGCTCCCTGTACATGCTGGTAAGAATATGATGTTGGGACATATGGACGGGCCATGGTACAGAGGTTTCTCAAAAAATAAAAATAAATAAAAATGGAATTACCATTTGACTGAGTAACCCCATTCTGAGTGTGTGCGCTTGTACACACACACACACACACACACACACACACACACACACACACACACATCAATAATTGAAATCAGGGTCTTAAGGAGCATTAATTACCACAGTCAGCATGAAACCCATCAGTGGATAAAGAAAGTGCATCCTGTACAAACAATGGACTAGAATTCAGGCTGAAATGCAAGGGAATTCTGTCATAAGTGACAGCATGAATGAAATGGGTGGACATTAAGTTAAATAAAATAAGTTGGTCACAGGAGTGAGATGTCTATAGTTTCCAAACTCATATAAACAGAGAAGAGTGATGGTTGTCAGGGCTGGGGGTTGCGGGTTATTGCTTTTCAGCAGACATGAAGCTGGAGTTAGGTAAGATGAATAGATTCTAGAGATCTGCTGCACGACACTGTGCCCAATGCTAGAAACACTGTACTGTGCATTTTCAGTATTTTTAAGTGTGTGTGTGTGTGTGTGTGTGTGTGTGTGTGTGTGTGTGTGTGTGTGTGTGTGTGAAGTCTTGAGTGCATGCAGAAGCCAGAGAAGGACACAGAGAGAATGCCTTCCCCCATTGCATTATCTTACTGCCTTGAAAGTGTGTCTCACTGAGACAGAAGTTTGCTGTTTAAGTGAGGCTGGCTAGCTTACCAGTAAGTTTCTAGGATCCACTTGTCTCTGCCCCACAACACTGCTATCAACTAGGGACCATGTATTTAAATTCTGAAACTATGGGGGTTATTGTATTCAATCCACCATACTAAATCTAGCAAACACAATTACATCTATTACATATACAGTGCTCTGCCTGAATGTACGCCTACAGGCCAGAAGAGGGCACCAGATCTTATTGCGATGGTTGTGAGCCACCATGTGGTTGGTGGGAATTGAACTCAGGACCTCTGGAAGAGCAGTCAGTGCTCTCTCCAGGCCCCCGCAATTATGTCTAAACATTTGCAAATTGTTATGTTTTCCTCTTAAATTGCTTTTCCTCCTAGGTTGTAGTTACCCATACAAATACTAAATAAGCATTAAGGAGATTCCCTAAGAAAAACAGCACAATGACTTCAATAAGAATTCTGAAGCTTTTGAAGTCATGTCAGCACATTAGAACTTCTGAAACAAAGTAACTTTGCATTAACCATGATAAAAACAAACAAACAAACCAACAAAAAACAAACCATAGGGACCTACACCAGGTGATGGTGGCACAGCAGCCCATGTCTTTAATCCCTGCACTTGGGAGGCAGAGGCAGGCAGATCTCTGTGAGCTTGAGGCCAGCCTGGTCTCCAGAGTGAGTTCCAGGACAGCCAAGGTTACACAGAGAAACTGTGTCTTGAAAAAACTCAAAACAAAACAATCTCCCCTAAAACCCATGGGAACCATCTCGCCATCTTGCATGGTAACATCTAAAATGCCTCTCTGGAAAAGAACTTACCTCAAAATTTATTTTTTCAAATCCTTCCAGGGCTTCCAAGGGATTTTCTCCACTTTCCAGACACTCAGTCAGATCCCGGCACCACATGATTTGAGAAATGGTCAGGATCACCTGCGGGCGGCAGAACACCCCCTTTAGGTGTGTGCTGTATGGCACAAAAGAAGGCTCCAGAAAGGGACACTTAACAAGCACATTACTTGGGAAGGGTGGCCGGCAATCACCCACTCTGTCCTGGGCTTCCCTTGGTAGTCAGCGATGGCGGCTTTGCACAGGCGGCGGAGAGATGTGAACATAGCTTCCTCTACCTTACCGAGCCACTCTTCCACATTGCCTCTCGCCTTGAGGCCCTTCCCCAGGCCAACCTACGAGGCAATCAGGATGACAAGAATGTGTCTTAGGTGGGACTTGTGAGCTGTGCCCATACTGTATGTCTGTAACAGAGACCTGAGCTCTGCAAACAGTGAGGTCTTTGGCATTGCATCCCATAACCCACCCCTCCACTGCTTTCTAGTAAAAGCGTGCTTTTAGGGCTAGCTCCTCGAAAGAGGACTCTCCACAGACGCCATGGATTTCTTCAGCCATTTCCCTTTCATAGTGCTGTGGTCTGAAGTTACAGCCAACCATTCCTCTAAGTCTGTTCTCCTTAGTCACCTGTGTCTCCACATCTGAAAGGTCTAATCTACATTTCAGCACTTTTCATGTTTGTCTGACTTCCAGTAACTTGGGCATCTGCTTGTTTGGGATTTCTTTAACCATTTTTTCACCTTCCTTTGAAATTTCGTGTTTTCTCAATGTTCTATCTTTAATCCTCTCAGATGATGCATGCGTGTGTGTGTGTGTGTGTGTGTGTGTGTGTGTGTGTGTGTGAGAGAGAGAGAGAGAGAGAGAGAGAGAGAGAGAGAGAGCATCCTGTGTGCAGTCAGCCGGTTTTTCAGTCTGCTGATACCTTCACTCTCAATGTTCTCCCTATGCAGGCACTGTATGGTACTGGATGAGCGGCATAACAAACTCTCACACGGATCTCAGTGGGTGCCACATTAAGTCATTTCCATAAATAAACAGCTGCAAGTCCCTGTCACCCTGCTAGTAGGGTCTATTATTCATGCTGTCTTGTGGAAGTGATTACAGGGCCATAGGTCTTGATCCAGGCGGCCTGGCAATGCTCCGGAGCTCTGGGCCAGTCACTGTTCCTCTTTGCTGAGCTGACTAAAACGTGATTGCTTCTCTCCACTTCATTCCCCCAAACAGATCGCTGCGATTACTGTGGCAACTTCTAGTTGCTTGATGACTTCTCCATTAGATAGCTAGCTCTCTGAGGGTAAGAGTTTGTCTCAGTTATTCTCGAAACTGCTGGGCTAGTAGAGTCCCTGGCAAGCCCAGGGTGTAAAAGCCCTCGACCCCAGTCCCAGACACATGATCAAGTTTATCCACAAGGAACTACTAAACCAAAGCACCTTACCCGCTCTCCCTCAGGTGACAGCATTGCCAAAATGTCGTTGGTGAAGATCTTCTCTGGCTCAGTATCGATTCCAGGCATTTTCGCTTCTGTAGGAGGCATGAGCGCAAACTCGAGTTTAGAAATGGAGTCGAAGCATTTCCTTAGATGAGGCTGCACGGCTTGTGGATTTCGAGTCTGGGCCAAAATCTCCAGGAGCTCATCATTTGACAGGAAGTAAAACCTGCAGAGTTAAAGAGACTCCTTAATGTAAAGCATGACTTGATGTTGACGCCCAGCCTTGGGTAGACATAAAAGGTAAGATCCTGTCACATCTGCTCCTAGGTACTGAAGCCCTTGGCCTCAAATCACACTTGCTCTGGGTTTGGGGGCAGGCCACATATCTCTAAGGAAGTTATTGTAAAGGTTAATGATGATGTGTCTCAAACACCTAGGCCCAGTAGCTAGAATAGAAAAGATTTTTCTAAAAATTATTAATAACATTAGGTCTTTCTATGATGTTGGTCTGTTTGCCTGTTACTTGGCTTTGAGCTTTAGTGAAGATATGCCATACAGCATGTTAACAATTGAAGAGCTAATAGACAGATGGGTGTTTGTGGAGCTCTTCCTGGGTCCTGTGACAGAATATTGTTCTGCAACATGCCATTTCCAACCTTAACGTGGCCATACTTACCCTACTTATGTAGAACTGAAGCATCTTGTATGTCTTTCCATATCATTTTATGCAAAATGGGTAAAGAACAAGCTTGTCTGTTCCTGACCAAACTTAGGCCCAAGTAATGCAAGTGTGCATTAAGAATGCAGTTATTTTGGTCTCTGTTTGGTCTGAATCTCTAGACTACCAAATCATGGCAACACTGCAAAGTGGGTTGTCAGGACTCTCAGGGACCCACGGGGGGGGGGGGACGCGACTCAGGGGCCCCCACTTAATGCAGGGAATAGAAGAGCTAAAGCTGGAAAGTCTGCAGGAGATGGAGGGAGCAATGTTCTGTGGGTTCCCTGTACCCTCGCTCTCCTCCGGCCTGGGCATCTCCGAGAGCTTAGTGTTTGTCCAGCAAGTCTGCAGGCGGCACAGGTGTCCACGTTTCCTCTCCAGTTCTCTAATGTTTGGAGGAGGTGATCATCATCTCCAACTGATCTACAGTCTACCACAACATGTCGTAGGTTGTTTCTTTTTAACTTACCTTGGAAAGATAACTCTCTTTGACTCTAAGTATGCCTCCAGACACTTCTGAATTTGGTCAAGCAATGCATTATTGTTTTGAAAAGTCTCCAGAAGCCCTATTGGTTGAAAAAAAATTTGCCCAAATTGTATTAAAAGTATATAATAGGGAATATACTTTTAAATGAAAGTAAAAGACAGTAACATTTTAAAGCTTTTGGGTTTTTTTTGGTAGAGTATTGAATAATAAAATGGAAGTTTTGGCTAAGAAGCTTCATTCTTTAAAATTTTTCCCCTTTTCATGTATATGATGTGTATGTGCTGTACATACATGAGTGTATGTATATATGTTTGCATGTTTGTGGGAGCACATGTGTGTGTGTGTGTGTGTGTATGTGTTTGTGTGTGTGTGTTTGTGTGTGTGTGTGTGTGAGTGTGTGAGTGTGTGTGTGTGTGTGTGTGTGTGTGTGAGCTCATGCACATGTGTGGGTATTCAAGGTATGGAGTTCACAGCAAGAACTCTATGCTCCCTCCTCTTTAGAGTCAGGGTCCCTCAGCCAAACCCACAGTTCCCCAGATAGTCTTGCTCAGCTCCCTCTGGGTATCCCCCATCTCTGCCTTCAGGTTTTGTCATTCTTCCCAGGGCTGGATTACATGTGAGCTCCACCCATCTCCCAGCCTCTGTGTGGGCTCTGGGGATCTGAACTCCAGACTTCTTACTTGTGTGGCTTTAACTACTAAACCATGTCCCCAGCCCAAGAGTTATTACTCCTAGTTAATTAGATTATTTTAACATTTACCTCATTTGAACAGTGTTTTTAATTTAAAATAATTTTGGCTAGCATCCTCTGCTTTTGGGGGGCTGTGAGTACACCAACAAAAGGAAATAGAACGGGTGTCTAGACCCTTCCTATATTCTTACTTTGTGTCGTGGTTCAATGCTGAGTGTGGCAGTGAGCACTAGTCTTCATTACTAAGCTGCAGCTCTTCAGGCAGCAGCCTCTATGCTGCTCCATCTTTGTACTTTTGATGCAGATCATACATGCTTCCCTACTTGCCCAAGAATCAAATCACAAATCTTCATCATGGCTTCTGAGACTTCATATAGTCAACAGCTCCATCTAGTGGCCAGTCACCCACTAAGCCCACTGGTCCCTGGAGTCTCAAATCTTAAACACCTAATCCCCAATCCAACCCACAGGTACTCCGTAGTGACAGCTGAACACTTAAGCAATGCTCTTGCCTTAGGAGCCTAACTTGTTCTTTGTTCTCTCTGCCTTCAACAATTCAGAGTCACATATACTTTCGCCCACTCTTTCCTGCAAAATTTCTGCTCAAAAGCCACTTTATTGAAAAGTCCAATAACTTATACACACAAATGCATATACACACACTCACACCCATACACACATACAAATGCACACTTACATATGCACTCACACATACATACACATAAATGCATACACGCACATACATAAACACATACATATGTACACACATTTGCACACATACATAGACATAGACACATACACACATATATATGTACACACATTCACACATACATATGCACACACATTGACACACGCACATACGCACACATACGTACACATAAATGCATACACACACATACATACACACATACATACGTACACACATTCACACACATACATATGCAATACACATACATTTACATAGATACATACACACATACATATGCACACATATTCACACATACATATACAAATAAACATGCACACACGTACATACACATGCGCATACACATAAACATATACATGTATGCATATACATACACAAATGTATACAATACATGCACACTCACATACACACATACATATACATACATGCAAACATGCCACACATCCATATGTGCACACCTACAGAAATGAATAAGTACATATGTATACACATGAACTACTCACATAGAAACACTCATACACAGATATACACATACACACATATACACACACGCGCACACACACACAGACACACACACAGATACATACATATGCACACGGCCACTCCCTTATCCTACTTTATTTTTCTTTGTGGCTTTACCACCATCTAGAATCAGATTTATTACAGGGCTACACTTTTTTATTTGAAGTCTTAAGGTCAAATGTCTTTTGTAATCATACTCTCTCTTTACATTTCAAGAGAACAATTTTCCATTCACCATGGCCTTCTGCCCATTCACATATGGGCAGCACAAAACGAACCTAGTAGGTCTTGGAAGGAGGAGGAGGAGGAGGAGGGGACGGGGCAGGAACAGGGAGAAAGAGGAAGAGGAGAAAGATGAAAGGGAGGAAGGCGACATGAAGACAGGTTTGGGGAGGAGTTGGGGAAAATGGGGAGAAGATATGATCTAAATATATTATGTTCATGTATAAAATTTCCAAAGGATAAATAATTTTAAATGTCGATTTTATAACAAGTCTTTAGGGACTGGGGCATCACTCCATAATCGAATGTCGCTGTATTTGTGCACTAAAGGTTTGAATATGACATTGGAGGGACTGTGGCAGGCAGGGTAATGATCTCACCTCCAGAGAGGTTGATGTCCCTAATCCCCTACAGTTTTGGATCTGTTTGGCTTATATGGAAATGGGAACTTTGCAGATGTGTGAGGATGTTATTCTAGGTCCTCTGGTGGGTCCAATAGCATTCCAGGAACACTTACGAGAGAGAGAATGAGAGAAAAATGTAGCAAAGGGGCAGAGGCTGGTGAGGTGTTATTGCTAGCCAGAAGACAGCCGTGAGCCAACAACAGCGAGCAGCCTCCCTAAGACACTTGTGGATGTTGATTTTTGTCATTCCATAGTTTTTCTTTTCTCTGTTTTATGTAAGACTCTTTGGGCAAAGAACACAGCCCCCCAAAGTTGCCTTTGTTAAGCAGGGTCAATGTCTGAGACTATTCCCCATCAGAATCAGATGCTGCTGTTAGCCATAGGACAAGTTTGGCTGGGGTTTTGGTATAGAGTGTAAACTTCAGTGAGAATCTGGTTGCATGTGCGCAGAAACAGAACCCGTTAAAACATTTCAACCTGGATGCTGGGGGAGGATGAGACATCGTTTTCAGTGGTGTAGCCACTGGCAAGGAGCTCATGATCCTGTAAACAACACTAAACTCAGTGGCTCACACACACAAAGGCATGGGGGTGGAACGGTGACTAGCTGGGTATAGGAAGAGGATCAGCAGGAGCAGGAGGGGGATGAGAGAAGGGAATAGCTCTGAGTATTTATCAAAATACACGATACACCAGCATGAAGATGTCCCACTGTGACTCACTATGTATAGTTAGTATATGCCACACCTGTCCCCATACATAAAGGGAAAACCCTTTAAAAATAATTGCAACCCTGTTACTTGAATTGCAATAAGTGGTAAATTTTTAGTTCGTCCTAATGAAGGGAATTTATTTTGTTATTCTACCTATGAGGGAAGAGTCTGAACAGAATCAACTTGTGTTCCAAAATCACGAATGGAACTATAAGCCAAATAATTAGAAAGCGGAGTGCTCAGCTCAGTCGAGTCCTGGGTGTGAGTTTTAGAGACACACTGTTTTGAAGTTCCTACCTGGCTGAGTAGCAGCTCAGAGTGACACACTGTTTTGAAGTTCCTACCTGGCTGAGTAGCAGCTTGGAGTGACACACTGTTTTGAAGTTCCTACCTGGCTGAGTAGCAGCTCGGAGTGCGTTAGGCAGCCGGTTCACCTTCCTCATGATTTCCTTCCATGACTTGTCCACCTGAAGGAACATCTTGGCTTCTGCCGGCAGCTGCCTCTGAATATCTGGGGCATTAAAGATGCTCTCTAGGTAGAGCCAGTTTCTCTGACAGGTCAGCCACTCTTCCTGGAGAAAAACACGGGGACTATCAAATCGTCACTTCCGAACCGATGTTGACTGGTTATGCTGGAAATCACAGCCTTGGGGATTACTATATTTGTCCCTTGGGAGCTGCTTAAATCTCCCATAGGTCCTTTGAAATACAATTTCTTAGAAGACCCAAGATTCAGTCCAACTTGATTCCACCCCACTTTCCACTGAAGGTAACTACAACAAGTCAGCTGTGTGGAAAGCCAGAGGGGTCTCATGAAACATGATTAAAATGTGTAGAGGTCACATTCTATTGGGAGGCCACCTGCTTCCTGACAGAAATATGAAGGGTGGGGTGACAACGGGTCATGATGACTCCCAGGTATATACAAGCAGAGCCTAGAGTCACTGAGGGAGAGAGTCTTACTTAGGTATCATCTAGATCATGCTATCTTTATTGTGGCTTTGGGAATCCCCTAAGAAGAGGGAGCCAGTACAAGCCAGTCTCTCTTCCTGACCCCACACAGCTATCAGACTCCAGGTGTATTGTACTTAGCTGACAAATATGCTGACCAATAAACATATAACTTGTTTAATTTGTGGTCTTTTGTTTTATGTCAAAATCATTTAACCCTGATGACAAAAGTGACAGTAGGCTGCATAACGATATAAACAAGCCAAATGCATACAAAATGTCAACGATTAAACCCTACATTTCTAAATTATATAATACTTAAACAGTGTGTGTGTGTGTGTGTGTGTGTGTGTGTGTGTGTGTGTGTGTGTGTGTGTATGTGTGTGTGTGAGCAAACCCATGCTGGGCAAGCCTTCTCCCACTGAGGTGCATCCCTAGCCCCACAGAATCAATATTTCCAAGGGCCTTATGGCCCTCCACCTCAGAGTGTAGGAGCTGAAATTGCCCTTACTCACCAGGGTTTGATTAAATAAGGAAAGTTGTTTCTGCCAGTCATCCACTCGAGTCTTCAGTGGGCCCACATACCGTGATGAGGCGATGGTTGCAATGTTGATGGTGCTGTCATCAAGAAGGACCTTCAGAGAGAAGGGACCAAGACACAGGCAGAACCATGTGTCCTTGAGCTCAGGATATTCAGATTCCCAGAGTCCATTGAAGGCTGAGTTGTTGAATAAATAATGTAGCCCCAGCCACTGCCAAGCTTGGTCTTTTCACTGTGCTTACAACCCTCTATGTTCTCTCAGAGGTTACTGGGGAACACTTAACTAAGAGGTGTGTGTGTGTGTATGTACTTGTGTGCATGGAGTTTGTATATACACATGAATGCACTTACATTTGGAGGCCAGAGGCCAGCCTAGGGTGATGTTCCCCAGGAGCCATCCATTTTGTCTTTTGAGGCAGGGTCTCTTAATTGGACCCAGGGTTCTCTGATTAGACTAGACTGGCTTGCCAGTGAGCCCCAGAGGGCCACCTGTCTCTGACTCGGTGCTAGGATTGTGAACACATATCACCTCCCTGCCCCACCCCAGCTTTTTACATGCATGTTGGGACTTGAACTCAGATCTTCACGCTTGTGTGGCAGGTGTTTTACTGACTGAGCCATCTCTAAGCCTGTGCTCCTGTAATCATTAATGGCACAGGTGTTTTTACTTAGTTTAATGTACTTCTCTCAGGAGTAGGCAACTGGCATCATCTTAACACACTTTGATTACTCTGGTAGGCTTTCATCTCTCAAAATACCCTGTGCTTGCAAAGTTAGCCTCTGTTCAAGGAATGATCATTTTCTCTTAAACTATCTCCCGGAAGATGAAGCTGAATTCACTAGAGGAAGTATTCAACCCACCTTCTTCCCTCCTGCTCCTCTTGAACAACAACATCCCTCATAGAACATGTGAACTTAAAACACATATCTGTTGATCTAGAGAATGGAGTTGTCCTCTGGAACTGCTTGGCTCTGTCACCTACTGCATAGACTGATGTCTGATTTTGCCCTCCTTACCGACAACGTCATTTCCATTTCAACCTCGTGTCCACCATTAGACTACGGCCTTGCCTTTTAAGTTGGGCCATAGGTCCAATTCCCTTTGCTAAACAAATGGACCTTTAGAATTGAAATACTTTATCTAAGCACATGGGTGACATTTTTATCTACCTAAACAAATAAAGGTGAGTTTAACTTCTTAGCTTGCTGCACACATGAACTGCTCACTCATGTTACTTTGCTGTGTTGAAACGCTTTGAAGTTCCCCTACTCCTTTCTCTCATCTCCCACCTTTAAGGTCGGTTGTCCTGGCTGATCTAGGAAAGACTCTCCTATCATTTCACCAATAATAGGCCTGAAATTGCTATGCATGCGCGCGCGCGCACACACACACACACACACACACACACACACACACGCACGCACAAGCGCACACATGCCATTTTATTACTTTGTTAAGTATCCATGAATCAGCATTTGTGTCAATTATTCACATCTTGCTTTCCAAATTAGCCTTTTCTTAGTTCACTTCCTCTACTTATCTTTCACACAAGTTTTAGGAGGTATGGTCAGGACTTTTACCATAAAACAGCCCCCCCCCACTCCTTCCTCACCCTCTCTCCCTTCTTCCCTTCTTTATTTTGAGGCAGAGTCTCACTATCTATCCCCGGCTAGCCTAGAACTTGCTATGTTGCCCAGGCTGGCCTTGAACTTACAACAATCCTCCTGCCATTGTTTCCCAAATGTTGAGATCACAGGCATGTGCCACCATGCCTGATTTACCACAAATTTCCTGTAACCCAGTTACCTACCTGTATGTCATCTGTGCCACCCAGGATAAATACGTCCTTAGTGTCTCGGTGAGGAAGAATGACAAATTCAGTTGTTTTCCAAGAATCTTCCACCTTAGAAAGAGTTCAAGCATTAGGAAATTTAAACTCGAGTGTGTCTAGACACACAATAAAGGCACATGGAGTGAAATAAGAGAAAACTGTTACGACCCCACCTTCCTCCTTATGGCCCTTGAAATTCTCAAGATCATTTTCTTGGTCGGAAGCCACTGCTTTTCTTGGTTTCACCTGACTGTTATTAATACAATTGAAGGGCTGATGATAACGAGAATCTTATTCTTTTTGGGGAAGGAAAATGTTCTTTTTATTTAGACACCTGCTAAGGTGTTTTGCTAAGGAGACAGTGTCCTTGATGCAATTTAAGGTAGTTAGCCCAGACTAGCCTTCCCTAGGATTTCAGAAAATAACATATTTTTTTCTGTAAAAAAAAATCTCTGGCATGTAGTTTTTTTTTGTAAAAGCTGGCACATGTTGCTGTCCAGTTCTGGTTGGGCTATAGTCTGACTACATATTACCAAGTGGAGCACGCAAGGAGACAACAGAGGATGCTGCTTGTGCTGTTGAAAACTCCACCCAGATAGCACAGATATTAGTAATCTTTATGTTGTATCTGAAAACCTTTACATGCTATGATATATATATATATATATGTGTGTGTGTGTGTGTGTGTGTGTGTGTGTGTGTGTGTGTGTGTACATGTATAGATGGGGGCATATGTTCATGAGCATGTGTATGTGGAGGCCAAAGGTCAGCTGCAGGTGTCACCCTCAGGTGATTGATTGTCATGGTCTTTCATTGGGCTGGAACTTCCTAAGTAGGCTAGGCTGGCTGGTCCAAGCCCCAGGGATCCACCCACCTTCTTCCAGTTCCCTGGTGCTGAAATGAAAGGGACATGCCACCACATCTGGTTTTTCCTTGGTTTACCTTCTTAAGGATTGTCTCTAAGGCAGCTTCCCCAGAAGCCTGTCCAGATATGTCCTGGATTTCTGGACCAAAATCAAAGACATGTAGTTCGGACAGCCTCTCTAGGGTCAGTGGGATTTCAACGTCCACTAGTAGGGCATCAACAGTTTGTTCAATCGCTGCCCAGTGTCGAGCCTTCAGAGTTGGGTTCCTCAAGTCATTGATCACAGGAAGCTGGAACACAAACATTCAGAGGTGTTGTATTTTTAACTACAAAAAGCACAGCATGTGCAAGACCCACCTAAGACAAGCCAGCATGGATGGCGGAGGGGCTCATGAAGCCCCATCACTACCTGGGTGAGGAGCTATTGGTAGCAGCTGGCTTCTGGGAGCAGGCCTCATAAGTTTTCTTAAAGGATGTGGCCCTGAGTAGGTTGCCAATGCTGTATTGGATGGTCCGAGACCCACGGACATACTAGTGGTATTTATCAGACTCAGTGTGTGCAAAAGAGTGCATGAGGTTGGGGCCAATAGGAGGGAATCTGGGAGAAGTTGGGGCCAATGTGGGGGATCTGGGAGGAGGGGAGGAATGACGGGTAGAATTCATCAAAAGAATGTATATGGTTTCAGTTTATAAATATAGAGATGTGGAAACTTGTAGGTATAGTGAAGAAAGTTCAGGTGAAACATGCAAATTAAGGAATTTTATTAAGACTGCAGAAACTCTGAGTTTCAGGGTGGGGCTAACTAATTCCAAGAACTGGTAGTCACTTGTTTCTCTGAAGACCAGAACAGAGGGGAGGGCAAGAATGGAGTGCCTTGCTGAGTAGAGCAAATTGTGAATGGGGTATGTGCCTCTTTGCCTCTTCCGCCAGCCTATCATTTGTCAGATAAAAATAATGCAGTATAGAATGGAAAGCTACCGGAAACTGATTCTCAGCTAAACACAACAAAGAACAAGGGTATAGGTTTAGGAGAAAGAAACAGAAAAAATAGCTTCTGGAACCCAGCTCACATGAGAAACAGTAGACATCATTAGAAAAGAAGAAACCTGAGGTGCTGTGAGGCAAACTATAGGAACATTATATATCAAACCCAGCCCAACTCCTAACGGGAGTTAATGTAATATGGCAAACAAAAAGGTAAACAGAGGAAAACCCATGTACCCCAGTAATTCACTGCTGCAGATGTGTGTTTCCATAGCAACAAAACAACAAAATGAAAAGGCACAGGGCAAAGCAAAACAACCACAACAAAACACACCTGAGACTCAACAGTGACCAGAATCGAACTCAGAAATGGCACATATTGGGGACAGAGCATTTAAATTAACAACGATGAGTTTATTAGAGGTCTCAATAAAAGGGGAGAGAGCAGGCAAGGTAACTTCTAGATTGGCTACAAAGCCTTTTACCCACTGAGCAGTCTCACCCATCCCACTTTCTCTTTTTAGGAACTGACTTGGCTGCAATGCAAACTTTCAAGCCAGCCCTACGCATGCACTACCTGGCTTCCCTGACCTTTATTTCACAATAATTACATCTGGACGATGTGCGGCACACTGTGGTAAACGGATGTGTCTGTTTGTGCCAGGCAAATCCTCTTGCTGCCTATGTGCTGCAGGCATCAGCATCTTAACATGAATTTGCCTGTCACTTAAGGGACACCAGGCGTCTCTTCTAGTCACCACACTCAATTGCACAACTTTGCCAGTTGTTGAGACAAACACATTGGACTGTTATTTCTCCCTCCCCACTCCCCCAACACCCCCTGGCCTGGAATCTTTTTTCCAGGGCATCTGATTTTGGTTCTGGAATGCTTCCCATCCACCTTACCTTTTCTTTCATTTTCTCCACCTTATATTTGAGTTGGGGCACCACATTGTTGGGTGGCAAGCCCTTTTCCAATTGCGTCACAAATTTAGCATACTTAGTAACTTGACTGTTCAGGGCTTCTGGATCCAAACAGTCAAATTTGGACTGTGGAAAAAAAGTTAAAACACCATAAGAGTCAAGCTTATAGTAGTATAAAAGTTTTACTTCATTTGAATTTTCCTGGCACTTAAAATTTTAAGCCAAATCAAACCTGGATGGAGGCTTGGAAACAGCTGTTTATAATGTCAACTGCCAATTCTTTTCATAGCTTTGTCTCCCTCACCAACAAATGCAATACTGTAATCCTTGGGGGTCAATGCTAACAGAGTTCTTAAGGAGAAAACTGGCTAACTTTTTACTTTTGACAAAGATTTTTAATAATTCATAAAATATACTCCTTGTGTAAAGATGTATTTTTAAAATATGTGTATAACTCTATTTATATTTTTAGTTATACAGATGTGTAAGGCTATATATTTATTGGCCTGTTAGTCATGTGGACTGAGAGCAACAGAAATTTGTAAATCTGTATGGTTTCTTATTTCCCCTAGATTCCATGTATCCCTTCTGTCCCCTAATTGATCTTCTTGCAGATTTCATAGGCGGGACACATTGTTCTCTGGAAGCCACTGCTCTAACCACTGTGGTGTTAAGAGGCTTCTTCAAGTCATTGACAAATGAGGCATAGGAGAAAATGTAAAATTCTCTCACATTATAGCATATATGTTCTGCCTCTTTTTTTGTTTGCTGTTTGTCTCTTCCACCAGAAGATGGGTTCTGTAAGAGATAAACTTTTCTCTTTTAAATGCCTCTCAGGTTCTCCCATTCCCTGGAATATTACCTGGAAAACATTTCCTATGCCATTTGGATTTTCATTCAGACGTGTGGCCTCTGGTTATAGGCATTATCACTGGCAGGATGAATGAGGAGTGTAAAGTATTTGTGAAGCAGATAGTATTTTCCATATATTTGTATCATACTCGAAAGAATGATATTTCAAAGTTGATGATGCTTGAAAGTGGTTACATCTTCTGCTTCCTTTTCAAGTTTTGAATAAGAGAAGATCCTTGAAGTGAAGCTACAGTGGCTGTCACACTAGACTCCATAGACATGAGAGTTCACTACTGAGATTTCTCCTCCGATTCTACTCTACCGATGGGAACAAAATGTCCTCCTTCCATCAAGGACAAGAATAGAAGCCTGAGCTAACAGATACCTAAGATGGGTAAATCACAAATGAAACTCTATAGTCCTCAAGAACACCGGGCCATTTCATGGCAACACCGTGTTTAGAAATCACACTGCAGTCAGACATCATGTTACATGTTTTTGGACACTTCCATCATGCATCCCTCTTAAAGGAGCCAAGAAGTCTGCCTTGTAAGAAAAGTTTTTGCTTTGTAACATTTAGTGACAAAGGACCTCCAATTTAACCAGATGACTGTTTATGTTTTCATAAAACTGTATTTTATTTTATGCATAGCAATACAATTTATACATTAAGTAGCACTACAATGGAATGATTTGAAATAGTTTTAAACAGAAGAAAAAATGGAAATCTTCAGGTTACAAAACCTCTCCCCCAGTTTTTCTAAGTGGGTCAATGTGACAAATGCATCCAGTGACTAGTCATGTCTAGTTCCTGCTGACAATGGCAATGTAACTAAAGAGAAAGCCCAGATTTCATAACCACTGCCTCAAAGGAACCACACATAGTGAATTTCTCTGAAATGCAAAAGTAGACACCTGAAATATGGACAAGGATGTAAAGCTCTTTTTTTTCTAATTTTCTAGTTTCAACTACATCTTAGCTATGTTTTCCCATGGTAGATATGTGAATTCAACTTTCTGAGTATCAAAATACATGTTTCACTGATGATAAGAAGACATTAGATTACTGAAATATATTTCATATTATTAATATTTAGGTGGGATTAATAAAAACACAGCCACTGAGAGCTGTTTTTCCATACCTTTAGCCATTCCTCCTGGAGATTATCCCATTCAGACAAGGAGTCCCAGAGCAGCTGCTTGAGCTTCAGTTCAGCAGCAACCTCCTCCAAAGCATCAAACTTGGACACTTCCACCTTTAAAACACAAGAGGCAAAATGCAGTGCTTAGGGTTCAGACAGAACTCTTGGTGCAGTGATTTCCTGGAAGAATGTGGACCCTAAATGGGGAAAGGAAAGGAAGGGAAAGGAAAGGAAAGGAAAAAGGAAAGGAAGGGAAAGGAAAGGAAAGGAAAGGAAAGGAAAGGAAAGGAAAGGGAGGGAAAGGGAGGGACTACTGAAAGTTAAAAACCCTACAAAATCCCACACACATTGTAATTTCTCAATTGAATAACAAAATATAGTTGATGATATTTTCTTACAACTTACACATCCTGAGCAGGATCATTACTGGAAGAGCACTGTGGGCTTTGGTTTCGAATGCTTGGTCTTTGGGGGAGAAATGGTGGGTCTTCAGGCTGACTGCTTTCCTTTTTAAGGTGCCTAGGCTTTGGCAGTGGAAGAGGAACTTATGGATGTGGTTGGTGGCTGCTGGAGGGGAGGGTGGAGAGTGGTGGGGTTTAAGATCACAGGACTGTCCTGCTGTTTCTAATCTCCGTGGTCTGTAGAGAGACCTTGTGGAGAGGAGTAATGCAAACAACCCGAAAGTGTTTTCTTTTTGTAAAGATTTATTTTTATTATTTTGTGTGTGTGTGTAAATTTTTGCACAGGGTAAAAGACAGGTATCTTGTTTCATTCCTAATATGTGGATACCCAGTGCCCCTGGCACCATTTATGGAAGAGGTTCTTTTCTCGCCAATGTATGTTTTTGGCATTTCTGTCAAAATCCAAGTGGCTGTAGTTGTGTGGATTTAATTTGGGTCCCCAACTCTAGTCCATTGACCTATGGGCCAGTTTCTGTGCCAGTAGAATTCAGCTTTTGTTATTATGGCTTGGCAGCTTTGAGGCACCTCCAGCATCATTCTTTTTGCTCAGGACTGCTTTAGTTATCCAGGGTCTTCTGTGCTCCTGTATGGGCTTTATTCCCTCACTCAGGTTCATATCCGTCTCATTGCCTGGCACCAAGCATGCTACTCTTCAGACTGCTTTACTAAGCCCTGGCCTCTGGAGAGGACCCGTCTAAGGACTCTGGAGTGAGTAGGTACATCACCATCTGAGGTGCAGGTACACTCTGCCAAGACTTCCAAGACACATAGAGCACCTTCCTCATGCCTGGTGGCTTCCTGCTTTTGACCTCAGGAATTATTTCCTTTCTGTTCTTTCATTTATCTTGTTCACTGTAAATGCTGTCTTAGGCATGAGCATCTCTTGGTTCTCTTCTTTCTCTCGCTCTCTCCATCCTTATCCTTCAAACCTACCTCTTGGGACCCACTTTATCATCGGGCTCAGCTCTTCTTTCATGTAATACCAGGACAAGTCAGGCAAAGCTCATGGAATCAACATACATCCAAATGAAAAAAAAAAAAGCCTGAATTTTACTTAAGAAAAGATAGAGGGGCTTTAATTAACCACATTTTCAAATGCACACTTATTTTAACATAGCAACTTCAGGGGTCTTGGCTGAGAATTTCCCATGAGGATATTTTGTCTCTTGCTTATACTAATGTTTTGCATATGTATGTATTGTGATATATGTGTGGGCATGTGTGTGTGTGTGCGCGCATGCATACATGTAGAGGCCCATGATTGATGTCAGATTGTCCTTGATTGTTCTCTGCTGGATACTTCGAAGCACTGAACCCAGAACTTGCCAGTTCTTCTAATCCATTTAGTCATTTTGCTGGATTACAGGCTGGTTGCTAAATCTGGCTTTTACATGGGTGCAGGTCTGGGGGACCCAAACTTTGTCCTTACACCTGTGTATGGAGCACTTTATCTGCCATCTCTCCAGCCCTTCTGTGTACTAATCTTCCTTGGTGTGCTTGTGGCACATTGACCAGAACACGACTGCCCACTGAGAGGTTCTGGTTTGTTGAAACCAATCACAAATAAATACATCTTTGTGTGTGCATTCCAGAAGCAGACGTGAACAACTGTGGTTACCTTGAAATTCTTCTGGTAGGATTTATACTGAAAGGCGCGTTTCTGAAGGTCATCCAGGACGGACTGTAGCTCGCTCAGCATCTGCTTTATTTTCTCCTGGTCAGCATTAATATCCAAGATCTGTGGGTCCTGTAAAATCAAAGTGGGTTCTGGTTAGGCAGGCTTACTCGTTCATGAAGATTAGGGGAATTAATAAACCTGTTTCCAAAATGTATTTTTCCTAATTTTATTTTCTCTTTGACTCTTAGAAACTGTGTTAAAAAATGGTTGGCCTATCTCTAAATGTTATGCGTCAGCCCAGTAAAAAGTAGAGAACTGTAGAAAGACATGAAATGGGGGTATGACACTTTTAAAAACATAATGTCGGGGCTGCCAGGATTGCTTAGTGTGCAAAGGCACTCACCTCCAACCTGTATGTCTAGAGTTTGATCCCTGGGACTCCCATAATGTGGGGTAGGTGCAAGCTGTCTTCTGACCGGCATAAACAAGTGCCCTGGCACACATGCACCCTCCTCCCCCGACACACACATGATAAAATAGAACCTAGTAAGTCTCCTTCATTTCCTACTTGAAACAAGACTTCAGCTGTGGAGATGTGAATGTGACAGGGGAGAGAAGAGAAAGCTGTGATAGAAAGAAAGTTTCCTTCTTAAAATAAAGCAATTAAAAATGCTTTGAATTGTGAAAGGCAGTGAGGAAAATCAGATTCTCCAAGTACTTTCTCATAATGTGCTTCTGCTACTAGGTGTGTCTGAGCATCCCTCCCAGCCAATCAGGCAGTTCTGCAGCAGCACCTGGCTAAGTAGCCTCCAAGGCAGTTCAGCCCCATGAGTTGAGGACTCACTTCCCAGGCTGTTATCATTCTAATGCCAACTGCAAGCTCTCTACCTGTGCTTCTGACTAACTGAGGTTCCCACGACTCCTCCTTAGGGTCAGTGAACTTATCATGGTGGTTTGTGGAACTTAGAAAGATATTTGTACTGCAGTAGCTTAAGAAGACTATCATAATGGAGACGATGAAGAGACACTGAGGGGAAAGGGGCAGGGAGCTTTGCACCTCTCCTTTTCAGATGTTTGACTATCATGAGACTTTGTAAACCTAGGCCTTTGTGGTTTGTATTTAGAATTTATTACATAAGCATACTTGAGGCATAGATTACTGTGTTGAATCATGACAAGATAAAACTAATATGATTGGTGCTAACAGGCTGAGTGGAGAAACCCAGCAAGGCTTGCCTAGAGTCTTGTCAACATCTGTGCAGAATTCCTTCCTCTTAGCCTGTGCCAAGACTCTTTTGAAAGGTACAGAGGTGGGGTGTGCTCATGAGTTACTACCAAAAAATGTATTCATGGCCATATCCAAAGGAAATGCTGGGGCTGGGGGCATTACAAGGTATTTTTAGTTTATGTGCCAATATTGGTGAAGAGAAACAGTTTCTTTAACCTTCCTTGGAGTGAAAAGAAGGGTAGGGAGATTGACTTTGCTGCCTGCAGCACCCAGACATTGTAACAAGACTCCATTTCCCTTTATCACTTTAAAGTTTTTCCAGGACTTCTTTTTTTAAAAAGGGGGTTAAAGAGCAAGGATGTTTGTCTTACTGTTTGGATCATTGGTGGTTTGGATGAGAGTGGCCCCAAGGCTCATATATTTGCATGCTTGTTTTTGATTTTGTTTGTTGTTGTTTTGGTTTTTTGAGACAGGTTTTCTCTGTGTAGCTTTGGAACCTGTCCTGGCGCTTGCTCTGTAGACCAAGCTGGCCTTGAACTCACAGAGATCCACCTGCCTCTGCCTCCTGAGTGCTGGTACTAAAGGTATATTTGCATGCTAAGTCCCCATTTGGTGCACTGTTTGAGAAGGATCAGAAGCACTAGGGGGTATGGCATTGTTGGAGGAAGTTTGTCACTGGGAGTGGGCTTTCAGGTTTCAAAAGCCCATGCCAGTCACAGTCTCTCACTCTTTCTCTGCCTGCCTGTGGATCAGGATGTAAACTCTCAGTTCCATACCTGCCTGTCTGCTGCCATGCTTCCTGATTAAACCTCTAAAACCGTAAGCAAGTACCCAACTAAATTCTTTCTTTATAAGAATTGGCTTGGTCATGGTGTCTCTTCAACAGAACAATAACGAAGACAGGTTATTTATTAAATAATTTAGGAAATATCAAAACCTATACTATGGGGATTATGAACCAGAAACTGTGAAATTATAAACACACTGCCTAAAATGCATAAAATACACAAATATATAATATGCATGCATGTAATCACAGAAAGGAAGAGAGGAAATTAAGTATCTGTAAAGTGAAGGCATATGTCTTAAAGCAAATGTCTGACTGATATTTGGGAGTTGAATGGTTCAGGAACAAAGTAGAAACATCTAACTAGGTTTGACAGCATCTAAGGGAATGGGGAAATCTAAGAACTCTTATAGCCATAACTTGGGGAACAAATAATGCATCTCTTGCCTAGTGTGGCCTTGCATTAAAATGGCCATGTGTCCTAGATTAGAAAATGCCGGTGGAATTGGTATTGCAGAAGCTGCTCATGTGGGCACTAGTGCTCTTGTCATGGCTGGGCTGAACCTGATTTTCCTAGGCGGTTGTTAGCTAATGGTCCTTCCAGTTTCCTTAAGCACCATGCTAGTTCCTAATGCTATACACCATCAGTTCTGCCAGAGCCCCACCGTCTCGATAATCCATGACGTTTTCAATATGGCTTTCAAACACCTGGCTCACCAATTCCCCCAATCATTATTGGTTATCACAGTTAGTTTTTCTCCCCAACTTCCCTCCATCAGTGTATGATTGTGGGAGGGTCTTGATAGCAGATAATGATACTTGTGAAATAAATTATAGATTATAGTTCTTTGCCCAAGACTGAGAGAGAATCTATTTAAGCCCAGCATAGAAGGTGGGCTGGTTAGTGATACCCAGGCTGCAGTGTTTGACATGTTTGTCACATTTTAAATGCACAATTACACATGAGGCATGTACTGGCATTTTATTCTTTTGATAATTACTCATGCTTTGATGATCTGCAATGTACACAATACAGCACACAGCACAGGAATTACCAGCTACAATAACCACTGACAGCAGACTGCCTGTGCCTAACACTTTGTTCCACCATTTATCATCTTTGTGACCCTGGGCAACTTTCTTCCCCATATCTTTCTTTCTTCTCTGTGAAATGTGAATGAAACTTCTATGTGTTCTGAGCATAAATAAAAATACACAGACATATGTAGGAGGCTTTTAGAAGCATTCTTTATCTTTTATAAACTATTTTAGATAATGTCTATCAACTGTGGAATGGATAATTGAAATATGATGAAATACTATAGAGCAACAAATATACATCAACTACATCCACACAAAGTGTTTCCAAGACACTGGGATTCAGGGCAATAGCTAGCTGACTTTGGAGATAAAAACCATTTAGGTGGGAACTCAAGGATATGAGTGATGCAATAGTTCTTGATATAGGAACACAACTGTGTTCACTTCCTGATAATTCACTGAAGCTTATACATCTAGTCTCTGAAAATTTTTTAAAAGCTTCAATATAAAAGTGACAACACTAGCAAGTTCTTTGAACCATGCTTGTCTAACAGTATACAGTGTTAGTTGGTTTCAGTGTCTCCATGTTAATATAAATGTATATTACAACTGTTAATGCATTATGCTGTTAGACCCCTGAAAACTCAAGTATCCGGGGTCCCAGGCCATGTTCGCGGTCACCCCAATCACCAGGCGGATTCGAGAGCTTGCTGCAAACTGCACGAGACTTTATTGTAATTTAACGAGCTAACCCCATGTTAGCTCGGGTCTTTCACCCACCCGCCATGGCGGACAGCTAGAAAAGACGGTTTGAAGCCGCTGCGTATAGATCTTTATAGGGCAGCATAAGGGGAGTGTCTAGGGGTACGCACAGGCTCACAATTGGTGTGCCTCCAGGCTTGGAGGGCTTGCCCTGTGTTGATTGGTCAACTGGTTGTTATGGCCCATAGGCCCTCCCAGGGTGGTTGCTATGCTCTCTATGTCATTGCTGTGCGCTTGTCTGTAAAACACACCCAGGGTCGTAAAGCATAGCGCCACCAGCTAACTTCCGATTGGTTCCTTGTCACGAGACAGGAATCTGACTTTCTAGTGTCTAGGGCAAGGTCATAGAAACACGTGTTCGGCCGTTATGGCTGCCAAAAGGGAAGCTGGTTCCTTCAATGCTCATTTGAGATCTATATGAATGTACTTTATTAATCTTCTATTGATGAACTTTTTTCTATTTTCAAAATTCTACTATGGTTTTCTAATTCTATGCTGAGATTTAGACAAAGATAATAAAATAGTGAACCATTAAAAAAATGCATCCAGTAACATTTTAGTTAAGAATCATCTAGATGTATAGTTGACTTTCTGAAACATTTTCATAAAAAAAACCTAGTGCAAGTTAAATAATCTCTACTCATCTTGCCAATTTATATTAGTCTAATATTAAGAAGAAATTTGCCAATACCCTCAACAAGTTTTACACTGTGATATCAACTATAAAATGAGCCAGCAATCAATAAATACACTCATTTCAAAATACTAAATACCAGCCATGAGGAAGAAAATTGAATATTAAGCACAGACTGAACTTATAGTGGCCTGGAATTCAGTACACTTAAAGAGAGATTCAGAAACGCCTAAGCTTCAAGTTCCAGCTTAAAGAATTGGTTAGACTAAAACAAGGAAAAATAAAAACTTGTTGAAATGAAATATTATCTCTACATGATTTGAAGAATAAATTTTAAGGCTCTCACCACAAAACAATAAGTATGTGATGTGAAAGATAGATTAGCTTAATAAATTCCAGAATATATGTGTATTGATGCACACTGTAATACATACCACTTTTATTTGTTGATCCAACCTGAACTTAAGGAACCTGTAACCATCAAACTAGACAGGTTATTTGGAAAGATGCTGCTTCTACTCACCTGTGCTAGTAGTTTGACTTCGTTCACTTCATTGTTGAGCTCTTCCAGATCTCGACCCAAGTGCATACAAAACTGTTTAATGCTTGTTTCTCGATCACCCACTGATTTGTCAATGGCATTCCGCACCGCGGTAATGGATGGCTTCATAGTCGCAAAAACTGCAAAGTCTTCAGGAGGTGTGGCCACCTGATACTGCTCAATGAGCTTGTACATCTGGACCACTGTATTTCCTTCTTCTTCTAGGCTTTCGATCTACACAGAAAAAAGGGTTGGGAAACACAGTAGAATAGTAGTGTTTTCTAGTAGGAGATGCCACTATGAAATATGAACATATAAGTGCTAATAGTCAATTCATGAGTGCGTTTGCTACGGCCATCCAATTGGCTGAAGCTGGTCACATGATAAATACAAGCATCGCTAGAGAACAGGTAATTGGATAATTGAATCAGGGGGTAAATGTTCAGAGCTGAGTACAGATAAGCAGTCTCAGAAAGTAGTTTCTCTCCTCACTTCCTGTTCCTTGCTGCCATCCAGTTTCTAAGACCATATGTGTTTGCATCTGAGTGTCAGCAGCATGTGCTGAACAGCTGTCACTCTGGAGCAGCTTTTGTGTGGAAGCTGACAGTTCCTTAACATTCAGTCTTGACTGCAGGGAGGCTTGGGGAGAACAGTTTTCTACCAGTAGCTTGCAGGACAATGGCCTTAGGAAGCTCATTCAGAGCAGGCTCAAGTGTTAATCCCAAAGGTTCTGACTCACAAGGAATTGTGGGGGACCAAAATCTTTCCGCTATGGAATATTTTGAGATCTGGCTTTTGGTTTCACTAAACATGGAGCACCGGAAAGCTCCGGCCCACTATTGTATTGTTAATGCCAGTAAGGCTACTACTGTTTACCATAGCCCCAGGGTAATATGCCTCTTATTTGCATCTGTATGTCTCTAAGCATTTGAATAGGCCCTCACCTGGGCAGAGGAGCTAGAGGTGTGTGAATAATTTGTGAGGAAGTTAGGAGTTAAGAGGCAAGCAGCCAGAGCAGCGAGGGAACAAAGAGAGAAATGGTTGCCTTGTGGTATTAGCAGGATGGTTAAGAAACACCAGAAAAGATGGCTAATAAAGAAATGACTCTAGTTCCACAACATGGAACTGAGAGCTCTCTGAAGATGACAAGATGCCTGTGTTTGGTCTTTATCGCTGTTGGGTTGCTCGGAGCTTCCAGGTCCACACACCCACTCAGGTAGAACCTCATGGACTAAGGCTGAGACATGTTGGGCCATGACACACTCCTCATCCTTTTCATCTATCCATAGCTTCCAGAAAATCTCAGACAAGCATAGAATATATTTTCGTTTCTTTAATAACATTTTATTTTACTATTTGATGAACCCACATACAAGTGGGTACCTGAGGAGGCCAGAAGCTGGTGTCTGGGTCCTCTGGGGCTAGAGTTATAGGCAGTTGTGAGCTTCTTGATGTAATAGGAACCTAATTCTGATCCTCTGGAAGAGCAACCATCTCTTTTAACCTCTGAGCCATCTCTCCAGCCCCATGTTTCCATTTTCTAAGTTAACTCATATGAGTTTGGAATGCTTTCAATAAAGTATCTAGCACCTGAAGCTAGTTATAAATACACCCTCTACATAAAAATTATCGCTCTCTCTTTTGGTGGTTGGCTAGACTTAAAGCTGCTCCTGGGGAGCTGCTGATGGCCATGTATGCTACAATGGGATGAAGCAGTAGCAGCCTATCGGTTGGAGAATGAGCAGTGAGATGACCCCTAAAGAGAAGCAGAGAGGACAGACAAATGGAGAGGGAGGAGTAGAGCTGTCCTGTTCTGTCCTTGGTCAGATCTGAACCTAGCTACACTTGTGATGGCAGTGGGGGAATTTCCATGAAACAGCTTTGAATCCTTAAATAATGACCCCATTTTTGCCTAGAGTAGGTTTCAAAAGGTTTGGTTCTTTGTCCAAACACAATAATGAATATAGAAGGATAAATCTTTGACATCTTTAGTCCTCAGGGATGCAGCAAGTCTGCCTCCTTGAGAAGGAGCTGGTCTGGAAATGACAGACAGGAATGTTACTTTTGCAGGCATGTGAAAGAGGCTTTACTATTAGTTCTGTTAATAACATGTAGCCAACTTTTACTTTGTCACATTTCTTCAAATTCGGATATTCTAGGAAATGATTTATCTTCACTTTAGTGCCAAATTGATAGTAATGAACTTAGGGAAAATTATTGGAGCCAAATGTTATATTGCTGCCACGGGGAAGAGCCTGACAAGAGGAAATCAATCGAGTTTCCAGGAAGAAAGCAAGCAAGAGAGGCACAATTGGCAGGGAGGGAGGGGAGGGAGGGAGGGAGGGAGGGAGGGAGGGAGGGAGGGAGGGAGGGAGGGACGGAGGGAAACAGAGAGACTGTCTCTACTTAAGCTAGTCTGAGTTGCTTTTTTCCACTTTTGACAGAAAACTCTGAGATGTTATGTATGTGTAGGCTAAAGGATTATGACCCCATGATGACCAACATCCATGTTACCACTCACTGCAAAATTAGATAGCAATAAACTATGCTTAGGGATATTGGCTTTGTGGTTAAAGGCATTCAGATTTTCATTCAAGCTTTACTACATGCAAGTTCTGTGACTTTGGATAGCTGCCTATTTTACTTTGTTTCCTCATTTTGATGTAATACCTGTTGAATGGCTAGAATTTGGTAAAAGTTAGTTGCCATTACTGTTAAAATACAGGACATCATTAACCATGCCTGAAATTGTTTCTGATATTTAGGCTACTGTTTCCTGGCCCTGAGTCCCCACTTTTTTCTTGTCTTTGCATCTTCCTTTCCTACTGTATGGTCTGAGACACTAAATTATAGGAGAACAACCAACTTACCCGCTCCTGGATTTCGTCAAGGAAGACTAAGCTGTTGACATATTCTATGGTAGTGCTTGGAATAAACTCAAGTTTATACTCTGCATCTTGTGCCTCTGAGATGATGGCGTCCACTTTTTTCTTGCTCAAACGGGGCAGCATACTATTTAGCACCTAAGAAGTAAAAAAGAAGATGAAAGTAACAAAGAATTGAATATGTCTGCTCTCTTAAACACTTTAAGAAGTCTTCACAGCTGTTAAATCAAGTGGTATGGGAAACAGCAATGTGTGGAGACAATCTCTCACTAAATAACTGCTTTTCAAATGAACCAAAGGTAAGGCCAGATTTTCACAGTCATTTGTAGGTGAGGCAGTTTGCTTAGTGCCCTGACACCTTGCAAGGATGCCTTCTGCTTCTGTAGTCCTACACAGTGGATACAAGGCTGCCCCCTCAGCATCAGACCCAGGTTCACTTTTTTTTTCCTATTGGCCAACAGCCATGTGGTGTGGAAGAAATTGGTCTTCTCTTTAGAAACAAAGATAAAGTTTGAGAGATCCCAGGGTGAATATGAGCAGGGTTTCTTTCGAACTAAGCGATTAGATTAGGGTGGACTTCTGACCTTGATAGTTTTTGTTTAGGGCTAAGGGGGGTGTGTACTTAAAACTCTGATCTCAACTTTCTCATTATATAGACAAGGAAATATCTATCCTGTGGAAACTTTCAACCACCATTTCATAAACATGAGGCAATGCTCATCTTGGAGTGATGGCACATCCAGCAACTAGAAAGAAGGATGAGAGAAACTGAGTGCCTGGTGTTACAGGGAGACTCAGTGGTCACTCAATTTCTGGACATTTATGAATGTGTACATTTTCTGAGCACCTAAGTTTGAATTTTATTTTTTTTAATTGGCTTATCTTTTTCTAAAAAAAAGGAATGTGTATTGGTGTTTTGTCTGAATACATATTATGTGCAGCATGTATATGGCTGGTGCCCTTGGAGGCCAGAAGAAAGCATCTGAATGGATGGTTGTGAGCTGCCATGTGGGTACTGGAAGCAAACTCAGGTAATATGGGAGAGCAGCCAGTGTTCCTAACCACTGAACCATCTCTCCAGCCTCCATTCCTTCCTTCCTCTCCATTTCTTCCTTCCTTCCCTTTTCCTCTCTCTTCCTCTTTCTTTCTCCCTTCCTTCCTTCCTTCCTTCCTTCCTTCCTTCCTTCCTTCCTTCTATTCCTTTCTCTCTTTTCTTTCTTTCCTCTTTCTCTCTTTTCTTTCTTTCCTCTTTCTTTCTTTCTTTCTTTCTTTCTTTCTTTCTTTCTT
The DNA here is from genome assembly GCF_003668045.3 of Cricetulus griseus. NCBI lineage: Eukaryota > Metazoa > Chordata > Mammalia > Rodentia > Cricetidae > Cricetulus > Cricetulus griseus. Next base: position 64,900,767 of record NC_048601.1, read on the forward strand.
TCTTTCTTCCTTTCTTTCTTTGACACAAAGAGGCAACACACCAGAAGAAAGCTCTCTATCATACATACAATGCCACAACAGAAATTAGGATTCAAGTTGCCAGTCTTTTTTATTGTCTTCTATCATGTATACCTAGAGTCAGCAAAGATTTTCCTTAAGGGTCACACAATAAATATGTCAGACTTGCCAGGGTGTACAATATCTGTCACAAACACTCAATTCTGTCCTCATAGCTGGGCAAGAAGTCACAGGCGGTGCATAAACACGTTGACTTTACTTGTTCTGATTTAACTATGTACAGAACAACAATCAGGCTGATGAGCCATGGAGTTCTCCAGTTGTGCTTTTCCATTGTCCTCTGGGAGGCATTTGAGAATACACAACCATGTGCTGCATCTAAAGGAAATAACTATGTTGGTTGTGTGAGTTATTCTGAATGCTTTCGAAGAGTTAGGTGAGGAAACAATCCCATAAACTTGATCTCAGTATTCTAGCTGAGCAACGGTCCCACTGGCACACTGAGCTACTAGTGGTGTCTTTTCTCAGGAAGTTTTGAAATGTTCCAAGAAAATAGAAGTGGGGAATTGAAGCCTGCAATCTCCTTCCCATGGCACCTAAAAGCTGACAATGTCTGCAACAGAAAGAATATAGGCCTTTTCCTACAAATTAAGGATGGGGCTCCAGAGATAGTCAGCAAAGTGTTTGCTGTGCAATCACAAGGTTCTGAGTTTGATCCCTAGAACCCGCTTAAAAATGTCAAGGCTGGGAAGGTAGGGATGGGTGGATTCCTAGAAGTCACTCATAGCAATCTAGCTTACTTGTTGAATTCTAGAGACCCTGTCTCAAGAAATAAGGTGGATGGTGTCTGAAGAATGACAGGTGAGGTTGTTGTCTGGTCTTGCACCCATACACACACACATGCCACAGTGCACATGTGTACACAAACACACACACACTCACACACACACACACACACACACACACACACACATATGCAAATCAGGGATCACCAATATTCTTATGGTAATTTCAACATTTGTAATAACAAAATCAATATATTTCTTTTTAATGTGTGAAATATTTTAAGACACCATAATTAAAATGATAGTAAGAGGAGGCACCGGAAGTGAGTCATTTCCCAGCTGATAGTTACCTCCAAGCACCGCAATGGCGATGGGATTAATTTCTCTTTCAGCTGCTTGGTGTCAATAAGCAGCAGGCCTACATTTCGGGTGGGTCTCAGGGCTACGGAGTCCTTGTGCTGCTTATGATATTTTTCCAGCTGGGTACTGAAGAATTTGACATCTATGGAAAACAAGATACATAAATGGTAGAATCTTTCATACTAGTTTTTTTTTTTTTTTGAGCAGCCTACAGTGTAGGAAGCCGGTTCCTGCATCCTCCATTACAATAATAGGTGCCTGAAGACACCAAGATGTAAATTACTTCACAGGCGCTGGGTAATCTCCATTCCTTTGATCTCTGCCTATCCCGTGGCTCATTTTGGCCTGAGGAGCTGAAGCCATTCATAGGGTAACACGTCCCAGGCGGCTGGTCAGCCTTTATAAGGGATGGTTTTCTTGGTTTAGTGTCTCCGCTCTGGGAAGCTTATGCTCTTTCACTCTCAAGATGCATTAAAGCTTGTCTGCAGAAGGATCCGAGTGTCCCGTGTATGATTTCTTGCTGGCGAGAACATATAGCGCGCGGGACATATGGTGCCGAAACCCGGGAACATATGAACATCTCTGGCACCGCGGGACCCCTCTAACGAGGCGGATTCAGAACTGCAGGATGGTAAATTCGGAGAGGTATGTTTTTTTTTCTGGACTTTGGCTTGGGAATGTTGCTATTGTGGGAGGTTAATATAGAGGCTTCTATGCTTTTACTAGGAGCTATTCTGACCTTTCTCACTGTTGTAGCAATCTTAAAGAAGTCCAGAATTACATATCAGAAACCGAATGTGGTGAGAGATGGGGCGCGCCTAACAATAAAATATAAGAAAAAAGGACCTCCCGGGATGTCTACTGACAAGGGAGTGTGTACAGCAACAAATAAGAAAAAAGGACCTCCTGGAATGTCTACTGACAAGGGAGTGAATAATTTGTTAGATGAAAGCTTTAAATCTTGATAGCTCTAATGACGCTAAAAGCTCAAGAGATGGGGTTTTGGAAGGAACAGCTCAGCTGGATGAGGGAGAGACAGAGAAGGAGGGAGAGAGAATGGGGAATGGCCGGTCACACCCCGGTAAATTTAGGAGAGATGAGGACTCGAAACCTAGCCTCTGCCCTGCAACGAAACTGGAAGCCTTGGAGCTGAGCAGCTCAGACTCTGAGATTTTAGACTCTAGCAAGGAAGCAGAGCTAGAGAAAGAAGCAGCACGATACCACCCCGATAGATATCGGCTGCCAAAAATGCCAGCGGGTGTGCTTCCATCAGCACCCCCACTATTTGGTACCGACTCCTTTTTACCATCAGAGGAGCGGAGAAAATTACAGATGGCTTTCCCAGTCTTTGATAGGGGAAAAGGCCATGCCTACTATTCAACACTTCTTAAAGGCCTGGAATGCCTGGGGCTTTAAAGCCTCATAAACATTGACGCTCGGGCCAAGCGTCTCACCTCAAAACCTAAAAGGCCAAAAGAAAATGGTAAAATAAAAAGATATCTTAACTGATCTTTAGAGAAGCCCGGATCCTATTCTCATAAGATCCAGGGGAGCGATATTGTGTTTTCTCACAGGATGAAGAAAATCCCCTGTGGATCCCAGAAAGACTCACCCGAAGAGCCCCTTCAGACCTTCAAAAGTCGAAACTCCACCCTCTCCCCGGGAATTGAGAGCCGCTATTGTTATCCAGATTAACTCCTGCCCTTGGCGGAGAGATTGTCACTGCTTAAGGGGTGGGGGTGTGATGCAGCCGTTTGCGGATTGCTGTTATTTTTGGCTGGTCTGTGAGAAAAGGGGTGGGGGTGATTGTTTGATGCAGCCGTTTGCGGATTGCTGTTATTTTTGGCTGGTCTGTGAGAAAAGGGGTGGGGGTGATTGTTTGATGCAGCCGTTTGCGGATTGCTGTTATTTTTGGCTGGTCTGTGAGAAAAGGGGTGGGGGTGAAATTGTTTGATGCAGCCGCTTGCGGATTGCTGTTACTTTTGACTGGCATGTAAGCTCCAGGGCTCAAACCAAGAGACCGCCCAAGCGCTTATATTTTGGCTAACTATGCTTTAGCAATAGGCCGCCGGCCAGACAGCTCTTGCACACCCGGAGCCTAGGCTCATTGCACAGGGTAGAGTGTCTGGTCTGGGCAGCCCAAAGAGGGATGCTGAGCAAAGGCATCGCACAGAGTTGCCTATTATGCAGGCTTCTCTGGGAGGTACGTTGACCTGCATAAGGGTTACCTGCCCCGAGACTTCCCTTTCCCAGAAAAACGGCAGAGGACAGGTCGAGAGTACTTCAGGTCAAGCTAACAGCCTGATGGTGACTCCCGTACACAGTCTTAATGTTTGATTTTGGGAAGGTACAACCTCTACCTCTATCCCTCAACATATGGGTGACCTATTTGCTTGTAATAATATAAAGCCTTTTCATTAATTAATAAAAAAGGGGGATATGTAGGAAGCCGGTTCCTGCATCCTCCATTACAATAATAGGTGCCTGAAGACACCAAGATGTAAATTACTTCACAGGCGCTGGGTAATCTCCATTCCTTTGATCTCTGCCTATCCCGTGGCTCATTTTGGCCTGAGGAGCTGAAGCCATTCATAGGGTAACACGTCCCAGGCGGCTGGTCAGCCTTTATAAGGGATGGTTTTCTTGGTTTAGTGTCTCCGCTCTGGGAAGCTTATGCTCTTTCACTCTCAAGATGCATTAAAGCTTGTCTGCAGAAGGATCCGAGTGTCCTGCGTGTATTTCTTGCTGGCGAGAAATACAGAGCGCGCGCGCGGGACACTACAGTATAAAAACCACCCCAGCCTGAAGGGCAGTCATTAAGTAACAAACTGTAGACATGCTGCAAGGGTGTGGATAAAATGGGAACCCTTATTTCCTGCTGGTGAGAATGTAAACTAGCCCCGCCTCAAGGGAAGCCATCACCAAGTTAAATACATTTATCATTTGACCCAGCTGTGCCACTGCTGGGTGTTTATCTGAAGGACTCCAGAGCAGCATACCACCGAGACAGACACTTGTATGTACATCAGCATTACTGCAGCACTACTTTACCCATAATAGCTAAGTTATGGAAACAACCTAGATGTATGGCAGTGGAAATGAATAAAGAAAATGTGATTGATATACACAATGGAGTCTTTTCATCTGTAAAGAATGAAGTTATATCACTTTCAGGAGAATGACTACAGGTCATCATATTAAGCAAATTAAGCCAATCTGAAAAACAAGTATTTTGTCTTATGTGGCCATTGATTTTATATAGATTCATAGTTGTATGTGTGTATGTAACATGGAAGTAGAAATGAATTTGTCCAGAGGGACAAGAAAGTAGTGATATGGAGCAGAAGGTTAGATGGGGGAGGGGGCAATGGAAGGGTGGAGTCTGGTGGAGATATATTCTCATTGTCCAGTGTTTACTGGTTTGAAAAGTCTTTATGTAACATGCTATCATTACAATGAATATACATAAGGAAAACTCTAATACATTTATGTATGCATTTATGCTATTAGCCATACTTAGAATGCTTTGTATAACCCTAAAGTGTTAATTCATAATGCTTAACAATACCCTTTTCTCATAATAAAAACCCCACTATTTTACAATATCAACATCACGTCTTTGGGCTCTTAAGAGATAAAAGAATGAGATTAACTTTGGGCACACCTCTTATGCTTTACTTTCACACTTCATAGACACCATGTTTCTAACAAATTGAAGGTCTGTTGCCATTTTTAGCAACATGGTTTTTTTTTTTTATTATTTCTTTTAGTGTTGAGATTGCAACACATATAATCCCAACCTTTCCTTTTCTCCTTCCAAATTCTCCTATATACTCCTCTTTGATCTCTTCCAAATTCATGGCCTCTTTTGGTATGTCAACTGTTGATGTCCTCATTCAGCTCATATTTGATCTGTCAAGCTGGTGAGACTTTATGGTTGTAGTTTCTAACATTTTTAATTATTTATTTTAAACATAAATATTTTAGTAAGTCTTTGAGAATTTCATACAATGTATTTTGACCATAGTCACCATCCTACTCTTCATACATTCACACCCTGTATCTCTGCTCCCACTCCTCTTCACTTTGTGTCCCCCCTACTTTTTAAAAATAATGCACTGACTCCAATGTGTGAGGCCCATTTACTCCTGGATATGGAGTCATCCACTGCAACTTAGTTGACTCACCAGGGCCACACGTTTGAAGAAAACTGATTCTTCCTCCCCTAGCAGCCATCAGCTACCAATAGTTCCTCAGTTAGATTTAAGGATTTTGAGCACCTTCCCCATCCATGCTGGAATGTAGACTGGATTGATCTTGTATGGGTCTTGTATAGGTAACCACAACTGCTAAGTTCATGAATGCAGAGGTTGCGTATATTCAAAAGATATTGTTTTGCTCCAGTCCCCCTGACCTCTTTCTGAACCCTATCTGCCATGGTCCCTGAACCTTTGGAGAAGGGAGTCTGATGAAGATGTCCTATTTGTGGCTGAAAACTCCACCGATACAATAAGGTGTTTTTAAATAAAGGCATATCTACTTTTTTTAAAACAATGCTACCACACACTTAATAGACTACAATGTAGTGTAACATGAATGTTGCATGCTTCAGGAAACAAAAGAGTCTCTGCTCACTTTTTGTGATATTCACTTTGTTGTAGTGCTTTGAAACTGCACTTAGAGCACCTGAGGTATTAGAGGATCTAGCCTACGGTGGACAAGGTTGTTTTGAAGTTATGCTTAATCTAAGAGTTCTCCTACATGGTCTCTGATGGTAAAATATTTCAAGGCTGTTCACAACAGAACTTTGAAACACAAGAGCTCAAATATAGCTGAAGTTATTTTCATTCCTCCTTCCAATATCCTCTACCATTTCTGCTCCTTGAGTCATGGTTCAGGCAATCATCAGTTTGTACCCTGTATGTGTCGAGGCTGTATTTCCATAATCTTCCTGCCTCTATTTCCCCCTTTTATAATCTACTAGAATCAATGAAAGCATAAATATTCTTGATTATTGTTATTATTGTTGTTGGTGGTGTTGCTTTGGTTTTTGAAGCAGTGTCTCACTCTGAAGTCCACTGTGGTGTTTGAAAGAAAATGGCCCCCAAAGGGAGTGGCACTATTAGGAGGTATGCCCTTGTTATAGGAAGTGTGTCATGTGTTATAGGTGGGGCAGGCTTTGACGTCTCTTTTGCTCAAGCTCCACTCAGTGTGATAGCCTGTCAGTCAACTTCCTGCGGCCTTCTGGTCAAGATGTAGCACTCTCAACTACAACACCACATCTGCCTACAGACCGCCATGCTCCCTGTCATGATGAAGATGGACTGAGCTTCTGAAGCTATAAGTGAGACACCTCAACTAAATATTTTCTTTATGAGAATTGCTGTGGCCATGGTGTCTCTTCACAGCAATAGAAAACCCTAAATAAGACACCTTGGCTGGCCTAGAACTCACGAACTTCCTGCCTCAGCCTCCTAAATATTAGGATTTTAAGCATGTGCCATCATACCTGGCTTCAATATATTTTTATTATGCTATTGATAAAAAACCCTTTCTTTCTAATGCATATGTAATTCTACAGCCATAGGCTTGTCTTTCAGCATCGTACACCTTCTGGTGTCTTCGAAAACCTACCTTTTAAGATTTCATTGATTAAACTGGTTGTTTGAAGTAGCCCTACTTTGTGTTCAAGTGCCAGGCTCTATGATGTCATTGCCACCATGATGCTGTGCCATAGAATCTGATGCAGGCTCATTTCAGTACAAAAAACAATGAAAAACCCCCAAACAAACAAACGACCCCTCCCAAAACCCCACTGTGGGCAGCATGGCCAAGGGGCAGTGGAAATGGGCAAATTGTATTCAGTGTATGTCAAGGCTGTATCTTGATAATCTTCCTGCCTCATTTCCCCCTTTTTTAATCCATTAGAATCAATGAAAGCCTACATATTCTTGAATCATCATCATCATCATCATCTTCATCAACATCATCATTATTACTATTGTTTTGGTTTTTGAAGCAGCATCTCACTCTGTAGCCCAGTGTGGTGGGCTTGCCTAACAAACTTGCCTAATTGTTTTGTTTTCTAAAGTGGGACCCCATTTGACATCATTAGCGATCTAGCAGTGATCGACAAAAGGAGTCTTCTTCTGAGTTTTGAAAGCTAAGGCAGGTAAGAAGCACACACACTGCCTGCTCTTGCACAATATTCCAGGCCTGAATTCATCACTAAGAGCCGTTAATCATTCCCACCAGGTCTCTGTGTGGTACCAGAAGAAAAAGACAACCTGAATTCCCAAGACACAAAGGCTCTCTTAAGACTCACCTGACAGGAATGGCAGGGATCCCTTTCAACTCCTTGTAACACCCACAGGTCTTGAAGCCCTGGTAACCACAGCAACCTCAATAGATAGGCCACAGAGGAACTGACGAACTGCCTCCCACAGTACCCACACAGATATGGAGTGAGAGGAAAGGAAATGGGTGATTCCATGGACAAGGCTAGACACGAATAAATTCCTGCCTTTTGTCAGGTCAGCTATTTCAGATGGCCAGTTCTGTCACTGAACACCACTGAACAGAAACCCGGAAGAAGACACATCTTGTTATCTCTGTCAAATGTGCTTAGTGAGGACAGATGGAAACTCACCAGGCTCTTGCTGCTTCAGTGCCTGCAGATCAAGACTCTCGTTTTCCTTGAAGAATATCTGAAACTTTTCAAATGTCGATGCATACAAGTTTGCAGAATTGAAGGCTGCATAAATAGTTTCCTAAGTGGTAGAAGATGAACAAGACAGTTTTCCTTTCTTTATTATCATATTTAGTTATGTGTGTGTGTGGTAGTATGTGCACATGAATGCAGATGCCCACGGAAGCCAGAGGCATCTGATCCTCTGAAGCAGGACCTGCCTGGTGTGTGTCTGGAAATCCTCTGCAAGATCAGTGTGTTTTAACTTCTGAGCCATCTTTCCAGCTCCCAAGGCAATTTTTCTTAAGTAGAATTCAACCTGACAGGACTAAACACACACACACACACACACACACACACTACATCTCAATTCTCTGTTTTTCTATCAGTCAATTAAAAAACATGAGTTCATGACTGCAGTCTCAAAGCAACACCACTCAGTTCAGTCTGGCCTTTCTCTCCATTTGTTAATTCTCTGGAGATAAATAACCTCTTCGATGTTGTGCAGGTTAGTTTTTTTTTTTTTTTTTTTTTTTTTTTTTTTTTTTTTGTCAATGTGACACAAGCTAGTGTTATCTGGGAAGAGGGAACCTTAATTGAGGGATCACTCCCATCAGATTGCCTATGTGCAAATCTACAGGGCATTTTCTTATTTGACACATGAGGTGTCCAGCCCACTGGGGGCAGTGCACCCCTGGGCAGGTGTTCCTGGGTTGGATACCAAAGTCTGGTAAGTAAGCCATGAGGAAGAAGCTAGTAAGCAGCACTTCTTCATGGTCTATGGTCTCTACTTCAGTTCCTGCCCTGACTAGAACTGTGAGCTGAAACAAACCCTTTCTTCCTCAAGTTGCTTTTTTTTTCTTAAAAAAAAGAGAGATTTATTTATTAATTATTATGTATACAACATTCTGCCTCCATATATGCCTGCACACCAGAAGAGGGCACCAGATCTCATTATAGATGGCTGTGAGCAACCATGTGGTTGCTGGGAATTGAGCTCAGGATCTCTGGAAGAGCAGTCAGTGCTCTTAACCTCTGAGCCACCTCTCCAGCCTCTCTGCCACTCCCCCCACCCCCAAGTTTCATTACAGCAATAGAAACCTAACTGCCTATTAAATGTTTTTACTTGTTTGCACAATGGCAGAACACATAGAAAACAGTCTGGGATTGCCTATACTCTGATTCCACTGCCAAAATCAAACTCACAACTGGAGCTCTGCACTTGTTTTTTCCATAAGGTTATGGAGCCAAACTGCTGTGCTCAAGGTTTATGTGAGGCCCTGAGTTTTAATCCTTGCTAATAATAATAATAATAACAATAATTATAATAATAATGTACTTGCTTAGTCCCATCTCCCTATTCTTCAGTGTGTTTATGTTGCTCATTTGAAATTAATTTGAGTTCATTTGTTTTTTGTTTGTATTTTATTTCAGGGCTCCACACTCCAATGCTGGCTTGTTTTAGAACTATATTAAAACATATACTCAGAAGAGTTTCTCTCCCTATTGTTTTCCCTCCATACTCATCACCCTCACCCTTTCCAAACCAGTTCCAGGGCCTCCAATGCAGAGCTGGTTTCCTTAGCTTCTGGCTTATATGACATAAAAGGGACAGATGACAGAAACGCATTGTCCCTTGCCTTGCTTACCTAACAATGCATCTTGGAAGTCACTCCATATAGATAACAGCTGTCTTCCCAAAATCTTGTGTTGACTACTTAACCTTCTTCCCTGTGAATGTACATAGCTTAGCCACTCTCCCATGCATGGCTGTTTTGGTAGCTTCCAATACAATTGGATGCAAGACAGTAAAAGTAACCTCATGGGTACGCCCTTTTCTATCACTTATTATGTGTTGTCAGGCTATGTCTTTAAAGGTGGCATTGTTGAGTCAAAAGGAAAATGCACATACCGTTTTATTTCACATAATGCAAATTCTCTTTTATTCTCTGCATTCCCACAGTTAAATGAGGGATATCTGTTCCCCACAGGTGAGCCCATGGAATGTTTTAAGACATTTTAAAATTTTACGAACATATTAGTTGAAAAATGCTATGTCAGTGTTCTTTGAATTTTCATTCAGCTGATGGGTGATGTATACTATCACTGGTTTGTTGATATCTTTTGGTAAAATGCCTTACACTTCGACCATTTTTTTCCCCTCCTGGCTATAGTCTCTTCCCTTTTTCCCAGTGCAAAGTTTCTTTGCACTGGGAGAAACCATTAAGAAAGCACTAAGAAGCTGGGACAGAGCTGGGCAGTAGTGGCCCACACTTTTGATCCCGGCACTCGGGAAGGCGAAATCTCTGTGAGTTTGAGACCAGCCTGGTCTACAAAAACTAGTTCCAGAATAGGCTCCAAAGCCACACAGAGAAACCCTGTCTCAATAAATAAATAAATAAAAATAAATAAATAAATAAATGAATAAATCTGGAACAGATGATGTGAATAGATTCTCCTAGATTGAAAATGTACTTTTATTTGGTGAGATTTCAGACCTTGCATCTATGAAGCTTCTGTAAGGCAAAGGACACAGTCAACAAGACAAAACGGCAGCCTACAGAATGGGAAAAGATATTCACCAACCCCACATCCAAAAGAGGGTTGGTCTCCAAAATTTACAAAGAACTCAAGAAGCTAGTTTCCAAAACACCCAATAATCAAATTAAAAAGTGAGGTAAAGAATTAAATAGAGATTTCTCAATAGAGGAATCTAAAATGGCTGAAAGACACTTAAGTGCTCAACATCCTTAGCCATCAGGGAAATGCAAATTAAAACAACTCTGAGATACCATCTTACACCTGTCAGAATGGCTAAAATCAAAAACACCAGTGACAGTTTATGCTGGAGAGAATGTGGAGAAATCGGAACAATTCTCCACTGCTGGTGGGAGTGCCAACTTGTACAGCCACTTTGGAAATCAGTATGGCGATTCCTCAGGAAAATGAGAATCAGTCTACCACAAGATCCAGCAATTTCACTCTTAGGCATATACCCAAAAGGAGCACATTCCTACAACAAGGACATCTGTTCAACTATGTTCATAGAAGCACTATTTGTAATAGCCACAAACTGGAAGCAGCCAAGATGCCCCTCAACTGAAGAATTGATAGAGAAAATGTGGCTCATTTACACAATGGAGTACTACTCAGCGGAAAACAAAACAAAAAAACAAAAAACAAAAAATGGAATCTTGAAATTCGCCGGCAAATGGATGGAACCAGAAGAAACCATTCTGAGCGAGGTAATCCAGTCACAAAAAGACAAAGATGGTATGTATTCACTCATATATGGATTTTAGACATAGAGCAAAGGATTACCACCCTGCAAATCCACACTGCCAGAGAAGCTAGTAAACAAGGAGGACCCTAAGAGAGACATGCCCCCCCCCCCAGAGAAAGGGAAAGGGACAAGATCTCCTGAGCAAATTGGGAGCATGGGGAGGGGGAGAGGGAGCTAGGAGAATGAGAAGGGGAGGAGGTCATGAGGGTGCAGGAAGATTGAGTCAGGGGAAGAATAGAGGAGAGCAAGAAAAGAGATAGCATATTAGAGGGAGCCATTATAGGTTTAAAGAGAAATCTGGCACTAGGGAAATGTCCAGAGATCTACACGGATGACACCAACTAACAATCCAAGCAATAGTGGAGAGGCTACTTTAAATGCCCTCCCCTGATAATGAGATTGATGTCTTATACGCCATCCTAGAGCCTTCATCCAGCAGCTGATGGAAGCAGAAGCAGATACCCACAGCTAAACACTGAACTGAACTGGAATCCAGTTGCAGAGGAGGAGGAGTGATGAGCAAAGGGGTCAAGACCAGGCTGGTGAAACCCACAGAAACAGCTGACCTAAACAAGGGGTTGCTCATGGACCCCAGACTGATTGCTAGGAAACCAGCATAGGACTGATCAAGACCCCATGAACGTGGGTGTCAGTGAGAAGGCCTCGGAAACCTATGGGGCCTCTTGTAGTAGATCAGTACTTATCCCTACCATAGAAATGGACTTTGGGAGCCCATTCCATGTAGAGGGATACTCCCTCAGCCTAGACACAAGGGGGAGGGCCTAGGCCCTATCCCAAAGGATATGACAGACTCTGAAGATCCCCCATCGAAGGCCTCACCCTTCCTGGGGAGCAGAAAGGGTGTGGGATAGACAGGGTGTTAATTGGGGATGGGCAGTGGAGGAGGAGAGGGAGAGGGAACTGGGATTGCCATGTAAAACAATCTTGCTTCTAATTTAAATTAAAAATTTGGAAAAAAATTGTACCATCAAGTTTATCACTTTGTTCTATTAGTGTGTCTGGGTTTTTTTAAATAGTTATTTTTAATTGTGTGTCTCTGTGGGTGTCTTCAGAAGCATGTAGGATCTTCTGGAACTGTAGTTAGAGATGATTTTGAGTCACCATATATATGGGTGCTTGGAACTGAACTCCAATCCTTTGAAAGGACAGCAAGTGCTCTTAACCGCTGAGCCGTCTCTCCATCCCTAAATGCATCTGTATTTTGAATCATAATTAAGTGATCTTTTCTTATGAATGACATTATACAAGAATTGACTCACTTACATAATATTATTTTACTTTTATATACCTGATTAACATATCCTTTTGTGTGTATTAAAGAATATTTTGTTTTTAAATTTTATAAAATTGCAGATATTTGTGGTATGAAATATGTTTTAATATGTATATGTGTTACATATTTGCTAAATGGGCTAAGGGCTAATAAACATGAGTTTTCTCTATTTTTTTGGTAAAAAGAGTTAAAAACCAATCTTAGCAATTTTCAAATGAATGATATATTAATATAAACCAGTTACTCTGAGGCACATTAGATTTCTTGAATTCATTTTCTAGTGAGTTTTATTAAAATATGTTCATAATACAAAATGATGGCAGTTATATTTTTATACACATAAATCATTTACTTTGCCCCCAACATTCCCCTTTTCTCTTCCTAAACAGTCCCTTCTACTTCCATACTTTAACTGTTTTAGCTGACTCATGTGTTAGTGTGTATAACGTAGGATACAGGCCTAACGGTTCACATGGCTAGCCCATGGTCACAGCCCCATTGAATGAAGAGTCTGTATGTGCTTCAGTGACTTCTGTTTGTTCTTTGCATTTAATAATTCCCTGTATATTGGCATTTATTTTCTGACTTCCTGTTTTAGTCTATCAATCTGATATCTATTCATGAGGCCCTTTAATGCTAGAGTATTATTTATATTTAATACTGAGTATACTATCTTTCAAAGCCTTTTTCTTTTCAGATTTTAACTTACCAGATTGATTATATACTTGCCCACCTCTTTGGGTCAAAGGATTTTCTAATTATATTGAGCTATCCCAACTGAGAATACTCTTTCAATTGTAGTTTGTGTCTTCCACAAAATCTTCAACGTTTTCTACATTCATACATGTGTTTTTAATATTTCCTATTGGTTATTATTATTTATGTTACCTCTTTTTGTTATTCTGAGTGGAGGCTTTTTTGCTCTAAGCATTTCTTATATTCTAGAACAACATATTGTGAATACTTGTCCTTAGAAATTGTTTCATACGAAGTAATGAGTTTTATTACATGTGTCAGACACATGTGCCATTATACTCCATTTTATCCCCCCTGACATTTCTTGTTCCCCATCTTTACTAATTCCCCTCTTTCCCCAATAGTCCCTCCTCCTGCTTTCACAGCTCATGTATCCTCCCCACTCTCAATAAGACAGACTCAGAAAAACAAATACTATTTGTTTCTCTCTCTTGCAGAAACTAGACTTAACTTCTTATGTGTGCATATATATATATATATATATGTGACGTATGTGAGGGGTCATAAACTAAAAGGAACCATGAAAATGGAGGAAAAGGTCTTAAGGGAGGGGTAGGGGAGGGATTGAGAGGACAACGTGTTTTGTTTGTGCAAACAAACTTGTCTGGAGATCAGAGTACAGAGCTAGTCACTAGTTAACCTTAGAGGTCAGGCACTGGTGGCACACACCTTTAATCCCAGCACCTGGGAGGAGGAAACGGGAAATGATATGGCTGGGTAGAGAGAGAAATTGATAAGGCAGGGAGGAGACAGGAGCTTGGTCTCTTTTGGTCTGGGAAGTTGGCAAGGTAAGGTGTGGCTGTGGCTTGCTCCTTTGTCTCTCTGATTATTCAGCGTTTACCCCTATAGATGACTCCGGGTTTTTATTATTAAGACCTAATTAGAACTCATGCAACAGTAATGGTCTTTGGAGATCTGATAAAATTCCCCTATGAAGTCACTGGGGCCTAGTGCTTTTTGTAAGGTTCAACATTCTCTATGGCAAGGTTTCTATGTGTGGCTTGTTATGGTAAACACGACACCCCTACGTATTCAAATTCATTTTGATCAACATCTATACAGTAACCTCAGAGCTTATAAAGGCTTTTGTTTGTTTTAATGATCATTTCTTCTCATTCTAATTGTGTTGGTTAGGTCTGCTCTATTCTTATCTCTTTTCTGTTTGGTCTTCCTTATGATGAGAATGGTATGTTAAGGTATTTTATTCACATTATTTTTATTTATGTTCCATTTGTGCTTTAGTCTGCCTCTTAGTCTCATGAAAGAGTCTCCTGACACATACATTTATATTTCATCACAAATAGTGGGTTTTAAAAGAGCTAACTTTTTTGTTCCATTAGTGCTTCTTGACTTAACTACTCCTCTGTCTGGCTTTGGGGTTAACGGAGTAGGCCAGACACTGCTGTCCACGGAAAGGTCTGCCGGCAAAGATGGCCTTTGCTCAATATTAGAAAACCTGGGTTTCAGAAAGAGCTCCCTCATCACTTCTCTGGAAAGTGCTGCTCATATATGAATAATTCAGGAAACCACGCAGTTTATGCTGAACATCTGCTCTCCCTTGGGGGAGTCTAGCATTTTAGCCCATGCTAGGCTGAGCATGCATGCCTTCGTGGTGAGACTCAGTAGGAACCTGAGTCTGAAAAGCTAAGCAGCATCCTCTAGACGCTGTTTCAGGGGTCCTCGCTGCTGGCTGCGGAAGGGATTGAGTGCTGCTTCTGTGTGCCTCTATGGGGAGACTGCCCTGGGGGCTTGTGCTCGGTTCCCCTGGACTTTATATCATGCTGTTGCCTTTTGCTTCACTGTGTTAAATCAGTTGTGTGTTTAACTACACCCTGAGTCCCTGGGGTCTCATTGCTGATATAGTCATCTCAACTTGGTCATAGTTAAAAATGTTTTCTGGTTATTTCTGTGTTGTTTAGGCACCTGTTTATGAATCTAATTATTTGATCTTTTTATTTTACTAATCACTTAATTTTTAGCTATGCCCTTCTCCTTCCATTTTACTGTCTCTGTTCTCTTTGCTATGTAAAGCCACATCATTATCTACTTTATCAGAACAGACCTAGATTGTGTGGTACTCTCATCATTATCTCTGTCTTTGCTTTAGGCTTATATACACTCACAAAGTTATGTCAAACATAGACATACATACAGGCAAAACACTCACACATATAAAGTAAATCAATCTAAGCTGGGTATAGTGGCACACGTCTTTAATCCAAGCAGAGGCTGAGGCAAGAGAATTTCTGTGAGTTTGAGGTCAGCTTGGTCTAGATGGCAAGCTCAAGACAGCCAGGTCTACATAGACAGACCCTGCCTAAAAAACAAAACAAACCATAACAAAAAACAAATAGATCTAAAATTTTTCTGAAACTGAGACATTTAAAGTATTTAGTATGGAATATTATTTTCAAAGTCTCCAAGTATGCTCTAGTTAGCAGCTGAGTTGGGAAGATGCTCAGGAAGGGGAGGCACTGGCCACCAAGTCTGATAACCTGAGTTCAGCCTTCAGGACCAGCCCTACAAGTTGTCTTCTAACTTCCATGCCTACTCTGTTTGCATGCACATCCACCCACACCCATACAAAAAATAAATAAGTGTGTAAGAAGCACCAGCATTTAAGGGTGATGAAAAGAAGTCTTTACAGTTAATCTCTAATAGGCCTCAAATAATCACATTGTTTTAAACACACACACACACACACACACACACACACACACACACATGACTTAAAAAAGATGACTTCAATTAGAATTATGGCTGGCCTACAATCCACACTGCCAGAGGACCCTAAGAGAGACATGCATGGTCCCCGGGAGAAGGGGAAAGGAACAAGATCTCCTGAGCTAATCGTCAGCATAGAGGGAGGGGAGGGAGAGTTAGGAGAAAGAGAAGGGGAGAAGAGGAGGGGAGAGGAGGACATGAGGGATCAGGAAAATAGAGGAGAGCAAGAAAAGAGATACCATAATAGAGGGAGCCATTATAGGTTTAAAGAGAAATCTGGCACTAGGGAAATTTCCAGAGATCTACAAGGATGATCCCAACTAACAATCTAAGCAATAGTGGAGAGGCTACCTTAAATGCCTTTCCCCGATAATGAGATTGATGACTACCTTATATGCCATCCTAGAACCTTCATCCAGTAGCTGATGGAAGCAGAAGCAAACACCCACAGCTAAACACTGAACTGAACTCCTGGAATCCAGTCACAGAGAGGGAGGAGTAATGAGCAAAGGGGTCAAGACCAGGCTGGTGAAACCCACAGAAACAGCTGACCTGAACAAAGGGGGCCTCATGGACCCCAGACTGATAGCTGGGAAACCAGGACTGATCAGGACACACTGAATGTGGGTGTCTATGGGTCCTCTGGCAGTAGATCAATATTTATCCCTAGTACAGGAATGGACTTTGGGAGCCCATTCCACATAGAAGGATACTCTCTCAGCCTAGACACACTGGAAAGGGCCTAGGCCCTCCCTGCTCCAAATGATATGATAGACTTTAAAGATCCCCCATGGAAGGCCTCACCTCCCCTGGGGAGCAGAAAGGGGATGGGCTATGGGGTCGCTGGGGGACAGGGGAGGAGAGGAGGGAGAGGGAACTGGGATTTACGTGTAAAACAAGCTTGTTTCTAATTTAAATTTTTAAAAAGGAAAAAAAAAAGAATTATGGCTGGTAATGCATTGCTCTGCTCTGTTTTACCCAAGGTGTCCCAAGAAACATGCCATTATTTGTTAGTGGCAGGCCACTGTTAGCCTGACATGGTAAGTTCTTTTAATGCTATTTTTGGTTTTGCAGCATATTTAAAATGTTTTTCTTACACTATTATTTGTTTTGTGTGATGGCAGATGCCATCATGCACTAAAGGAGGTCAGAGTTTCAGTTAGCTTGCAGGAGTCAGTTCTCTCTTTCTATCATGTGGGTCCCTGGGATTAAACTCGGTTCTACCTGCTGAGCATCTCACTGGCCCTGCAAGACAATCTTCAAGGTAGCCACATTATTTTCAGATTTTACTAGTTACAGATTAGGTACCCGTCAGTTTCTACAAATGCAACATTCAAAGATAAAACAGGAAGAAAGGGCACTTCTCGAATTCTGACAAACTGGGGATATAATAAACAGTTTTTAGTAAAAGCAAATCTACCTTTATTTGCAGGATGATGGTGAGAAAATTCCTGTCATCCTCAAGCACTGATGACAGGCTTGGTCCGGGGCCACAGGTCTTCTCTTCAACCTTCTTGTTAATGTACGGACTGGTGAAAGCGTTGAAGTATGAGTCAGGCACCAGATTAGGAACTGACAGCACAGTGTTTTGAAAATGATTAATTGCCCCAGAAATGCCATCCTGCCAGAGAGAACAGCACAAGCATAATGTAAGCACAGATGACTGGATTCACAAGGTTTTTAAATTTTCCTCATCTATAAGAATAACTCCTTCTGGGTAGTGATGGTGAACATCTTTAATCCCAGCACTTGAGAGGCAGAGGTGGGTGAGTTTGAGGTCAGCCTGGTCTACAGAGCTAGTTCCAGGACAGCCAAGGCTACACAGTGAAACCCTGTCTCAAAAACAAAAACAAAAAAATTTGCAATGCACTGTGATGAGATATATATTTGAAGAACAAACAAAACAGTAGAGGGTTATGAGAGAAGGAAAACCAAATGAAACTTCAGGGAAAGTTTAAATGATGGCTAGAAGTTTACTGGCATTTGGAAAATGGTTTCTATTCTAGAAATATAAGCTGATAAAAAATTAGACATAGAAACAAAGATTTATGCTCAAAGACATTCATTGTGGAATTACTCATAATAGCGAAAATGATTAGCAAAAACAAAAATATTAAATAATCATGGCTCAGACTTATTAATTATGGTATATGTATATTATGGAAATGCTATATTCTTTCCCAAAGATGTTTCCAAAGTAATTAATGAAATGGACAACTGCTTAAGATATAATGTTAAGGAGAAAGAAAGGGGGGAAGAAAGGAAGGAAGGAGAAAAGGAAGGAAGAAAGAAAGAAATATGGACAGAGAACATAATAGAAACCAATTTAAAATGTGCCCAAGTGCATATAACCTCATGGTAGATTAGGTACGCAGGTACACCAGAACACACAAAACAAAAGTGGAAGGAAACATGATTATTATTTTGTTTTGACAAATTTGTAGACTATTGTTAAAGAGTCGATGAATAACCAAACAGCAAAATTTTCTTTCTTTTTTTTTTTTTTCGGTTTTTCGAGACAAGGTTTCTCTGTGTAGTTTTGGAGCCTATCCTGGCACTCGCTCTGGAGACCAGGCTGGCCTGGAACTCACAGAAATCCACCTGCCTCTGCCTTCTGAGTGCTGGGATTAAAGGCGTGCACCACCAACACCCGACTGAGAATTTTCTAAGATAAAACATGATTTTGGAAAGATTTCAAAAGTGATGTTTACAACAGCATGATGTCTAAGACTCTGTTCAGAATAATGCTGTCATTGGTCTAAGGTTTGTGCCACACCGGGTCATCCTCTCTAGGCAGTGCCTTGACACACCTCTGATCTACCCCCAGGCAAGGGGATACCACTAACTGCAGTCTTACCAGTCAGTCAGCTGACCATCAAGAACTTGCTCCATTATTTTAAAGGTTGCTTATTTGCAAATATTAGGAAATGAAATACGCACCAGAAAGTCATCCAAAGAAGGCTCAAAGAGTAGCGACTCCACGGTCAGAATCAGTTCTGTGAGGAACATGGGGATGAGAGATTCATCTTCTTCCTGCTTCTCCACTAGTGGGGCCCCCTGGAAGGACCACATGCACATGTTACAAATACCCCACCTAGTGGGATGCTATGAAGGAGAGCAAACATACACAGATGAGTAGACTCAAGTTCACACAACGAACTGGGTTTAGATCCTTGGCATGTGAAAGTCTTTCTGGGAATAACACCATAGGAAGAACAAAAACAATGCTATTGGAAGATGATACAGCAACATAAAAATACATCTCTTGGTAAAAATGTAACTCAAGCAAACTTGGAAAACAACTTTAAATAGAAATGCAGTGTCGATAGTGTAGCAGAAACGAAAGGCCTAGAACCAGACCAATGACTCTTTGCATTGAACACTTGCAAGTAATGATGTATGGATAAAGGGTTTACTATGTGACTCACTGTGCCACACTACAGCTTCCATGATGAGATTTTCCCTTTTTTTCTCTTAAATTTTATTTTCATATATTGGTGGGGGCGGTTGCAAGGAAAGAGGGAGGATGTGAAGAGACAGGGAGATGAATGGAATGGGGATGCATGATGGGAAAGACACAAAGAACAAAAAGAAAGTTAAAAAGGAAATGGAAGGCTGGAGAGATGGCTCAGCCATTAAGAACACTGACTGATCTTCCAGAGGTCCTGAGTTCAATTCCCAGCACCCACCAGGTGGCTCACAACTATCAATGGTGGGATCTGATACCAGATAGAGCATTCATACACATAAAATAAATAAATCTTAAAAAAAGAAATGGGGTTCATATACTTGATAGAAGCCATACCTTATAATAACCAATTCTGTGACAGATATGCACTCGTTAATTTCTGTTGCTGTCATAAAATATCCTGACACAAAGCAACACAGGGGAAGAAAGGGTTGATGGGGCTTACAGTTCTAAGCTATAGTCTGTCCCTGAGGGGAGGTCAAGGCAGGAACTCAAGCCACTAGTTCCATCACAGCCACAGTCAAGGACAGAGGCAGAATGCATCCTTGTTTGCCTTTTAACTCCATATATATATATATATATATATATATATTATATATATATATATCCTTACTTACATCACCCAGGGTGCAGCCTAGCATATGGTGGCTTCCATACTCAGGGCAGGTTTTCCTCATCAATTAACAATCCAGATAATTCCGATAACAATACAGACTCACCCAAGGGCCAACCTGACTTACACAGTTCTTCACTAAACCTCCCTCCCTGGATGATCCTAGGTTATATCAAGTTGACAATTAATATTAACCAATATAATATTCAAAAAGAAATTTCTCTTTTTTCCCAGAATATAGAAAATACCAGGAAAAACAAAAACCACAGAGATGCTCCTCAGTAGACACCAGGAGACACGGTTTTGTGCAAACCTTCTTCTCAGCGACTTCGGCCTTCTCTTCAGTAATCCACTTCTCAATGATTTCTGCTGAGGGCGTTCGCTTTAGTTTGTCAGTGAGATAATTCAGAAGTGAGCTGGCACTGTTTACTGTTAGGACGTGCAGGGTGTTCTGAATTAGGTAGTCATTCAGACGGATGAAGCTTGAGAAAAAGGCAAACACCCTCAGCTTTCTGTGATTACTACATATTCCTGATAGCAACTCTAAGGCAAGGATTTAAAATTGAAAACAAAATGTCTCCTGGAGTTTTGCTTGAATTGTATTATAACACGAGATGCTTCGGAATTGGTCTCAAACCTTCTTCCCTTGAAATCATAATTATATTCAAATACAGGATATCGACCTAACTAATGGCCCGAACTTGCCCACAGGTTATGAGATGAACAAGATGCTTGTTAGGAATAATGCACCCAGCTTGTTCAGTCAAGGGGCCATAGGAGTCTTTCAGGGAACCATAGGGAAAAACTCTACACATACAATGCATGTAGCTTGTGTCTATAAGCAAAGCATGAGATCTTTGCAATCTGGTTTTTATGGTGCATGTACTGTGGGATGCTGATTTGGTGCATGCATTGTGGGAAACTCACACCTGAAACACAGCACTCAAAGTGCACATCAGTTTTCTTCAACAGCAGCTGTTAGCCCAAAGACACCAGTCGGTGTTCTTACTGGAGTATTGGCATTGCAAGCTGTATCTATGTTTTCCGTAGGTTCTAGAAATCAAACTCAGGCCATCAGGCTTGCAGGGCAAAGCCTTTACCCAGTGATCCTTCTCCCCAGCCCAGGGTTGACTTTTTCACGTCTTGAGAAGTGTAGATTCTCTACTCTATCCCAAAAGAAATAAGATGCTCTCACCATGTGAGCCTCATGCAGTGGTGCCTTTTGCTGGCTTGTTCTGTGTACGACATTTTTTCAGATTCTCCGTAAGTGGGCAAATCAAATGGAGCTTCAACGAGATTTGCAATGTTTACCTTAAAGTAATCTAAGGACAACATAAGGCACAAATCTTCTGTAAAAGTTCCATCTTTCAATATAGATTCAAAGAAAGAAAAAAAAGCCAAAACACAGAAGCAACAAAATCCTTTGATTTGAGAAACAACCCAGGACCCCAGAAAACAAATAGATAGAATTTATGCAAACAATTTATACATACAAGCAGAAGTTTAGAATAAGTGAAAAGAGAATAGCTATTTAACCAGAAACAAAGTGAAAATACAGAAGAGATAGAATTTTAGAAGCCTGCCTCCCTGGACCCTCCCAGTTCTTGACCCCTCATACCTTCATAGGGTTCGAATACACAGTCATCAGGAATAAATCCTGCAGCACGTAAGGCGAAGCGGCATGACCTCCTGACCACATCTTTTGCCTCATTTCGGAAATCATCAAGGCGCTCTGTCACCTAAACATTGATGGTGTGCATAATTACTCACGGCAAAGACAGGGTCCTGAGAAAGGAGTCTAAAACTTGACAGACAACATCTATTACCTCCTGTAGTCGCACAATTTGCACAGCCTTGAACTCCTGCAGGGTGTAGGTGTGGAATTTTTCAATGTAACAAAGTCCCATAAAACTCAGTTGGTAGCACATTTCGTTAATTTTAAGAAGAGCTGGTCGAAGATACTGAATGAAAAGAATTCATCATTAATTAATGTTTAATGTCATACATTGTAAAAATGTGTGCACAATGAAACCTGGTTATGAAGGGTTATAAGAGTTATGAAGGGTTAGAAGTACAAAATCACAAAGCAAGGAGGAACTTTTCAGAAACATTTTTGTAAAAGAATAACTCAAGTTATCATATTTAGTTTACCCAATTCTCTCCTTTTCACTTCAAGAAGGATGCATGTCTTTTGGCTATTAGAGGGATAAAATTGAAGACAAGTGGCAAAAAGCTACCCATTTTAAATTTCATTAGTTTTGGCTAATGGTTACTAAATGACTTCACAGTGCCCAGTCACAATGATCACAGCAGGGACCACTTATTAATCCCAGAGGCTATGACATATAACAAAACCAAACTTGACTCTAAATTTGCCATGGCTAACACAATGCATTGGAAAAGGATAAAGGATAAATGACTCAGCACTTTCATCCTAGCAATGTGCCCAGGAGGAAAAAAAAAAGTATATATGGATATTTATGTTTAGAAAATATTTAGAGAATTTATAATATGCTTAGAAAAATTATACATGGACATTAATTTACAAGTGCATTTATTTGTAAAAGCATTACTTGTGATTGTCAGAAAGTAGAAACAGTTGTGTATCTAT
The DNA here is from genome assembly GCF_003668045.3 of Cricetulus griseus. Classification (NCBI taxonomy): domain Eukaryota; kingdom Metazoa; phylum Chordata; class Mammalia; order Rodentia; family Cricetidae; genus Cricetulus; species Cricetulus griseus. The sequence continues at coordinate 64,923,368 of NC_048601.1, forward strand.
CACGAGATAAACAAATAAATAAATAAATAAATAAATAAATAAATAAAGTAGGTATAACCACACAAAGAAATATATTTAGCCAGTGAAAATAAAGGTTATTTCACAATGCAGATGCACTTTGAAGAGAGTACATTAAGTGAAAAATGTTGGTCATATTGTATGATTCCATGAGTGCACAGAATAGGCAAAGTTATGGAGACAGGAAGTAGATGTTGGGGAGAAACAGGGGAGTTGGGGAGAAATTGAGAATGACTACTGGTGGCAAATGTAGCTTCTTTTTTGGGTAATGGATATGTGTCCAAAATGACTGTGGCAATGGTTGGTCTATCCTGTGAATACACTTAGTAATCTACTGTGGGTGGGTGCATACACAGCAAGCATGTAAATTACATATCAGGAAGTTGTTAAGGAAAATAAAATGTAGGCACAGGTGCTTACAAAGGTTGGCTACTTTCATGAAATAAAAGTTTCATGACCAGCAAGTAAAGATATCAGTCACCAAGCAAAGGACCTTAGCTCAATCCTAGGGACACAGCAGGTAGAAGGATAGAACCAACCCACGTAAGTTGTCCTATGACCGCCACACATATATCACGGCAATTAGGTGGACACACATACACATATGCAAACACTCCAGACAACTAAATGCAATGACATTTTAAAAACAAGGTTTGGAGAGATTGCTCAGAGGTTAAGAGCACTAGCTGCTCTTCCAGAGGACCCAGAGAACCTCTTCCAGAGGTTCTATTCCCAGCACCCCACGTGGCATCTTACTACTATCTGTAACTCCACCCCCAGGGGATCCAACACTTTCTTCTGGCTTCCACAAGCCCTGAACACATACAGTACACAGACAAATATGCAGGCAGCACACCCAAACACACAAAATAAAGGTTAATTTTTAAATTTAAAAAACAATTCTCATATATAAAAAATTTAAATTCCATGATTCTTTTAGCCTAGTCTTAGAAGAATGAGACATTGAAGTCACTTAATTGTATACATTGAGCTTGTAGAGTATTGGTTAGCAGCTAATAGGTGTTCGAACCACAGCAGTGAGTGGATTCCCAGGCAAATCTTAGCTTAGAAAGATGAGAACTTTCTAGCATACTCAGAAAAAATTTAACCAAGACACCACTGGCAAAGTGACAATTCTCTGTACATTAGAGAAGACAACACAAGGACTGGGAAAGGTCACTTAAAAGACAAATCCAGGAAGAGTTTGCATAATGACTAAAAATAACTGTGTGGTCTCTGCAGTATTTAAAGCATGGCGAAGACATTCAAGCGGCTGATGAAGTTAAAGATGCAGAGTTTGAGGTTAATGCTGTAAGGGAATGGGGTATCCTTTACAGTTCAGCATGCTCAGTGGGATGGATGACCCGACATGACGCGTCCTACACACTTCCTTTGCACGATTAATTGTAATTATTATTGATCTATATTAATGTTAGTTCTCTCGACCTCTTTTGTCGTACCACCGACATGCCCATGAGAATCTATCAGATTATTCTCAACAGAAGCAACCTGTAGCTGCTGACCAGAGATGGTGACTAGTGCAGAAATAGACAGATGAAGTGGTTGTCTGTACAACACCTGAATATAATTCTTCATAAATGGGGCCAGGGTGCATGAGGCTCCATCCCTCCAGGCTGCCTCTAATTGAAGCAGACCTGTGACTCTCATTCTTCTGACTTTTGCTGCCCTAGTTAAGGGGCCAGACCTCACTGATGACTGGGTTGCTAGATGTTGCAACAGGAAAAATGACTGTGAGTACTTCCACCAAGATGAAATAGTGTGTCAGGTGCGTGTATACCAATGCCTGTGACCAAGTCACACTTTCTTGCCCTGTAAAGCTCTTAAACACATGATTAAGAAATACATACAGGATTAACAATGAACAGATTTTTTTGTAGCGCTTTTCGACAGCTGGTGATTTTCTTGGAGCGGACATTCTTCCTCCACACACTGAACGCCTTCCATTTCCGGAAGAGTGCGAATATGGGGATCTTAGTGAGTTCTCTGTGGTACAGATACTCCTGCTCCCATCGCTCAATCTCGATGTACTCACTGTCGTCGTTGTGAACGTGGGTCACTGCCTTGTTACTAATCGTGTAGTAGTCATTTTTAACGATGTTCTCAAAGCTTACGACCCTGTGGACAAATACCAGTTGGGACACAAGAATAAGCAATGGGAGTGCTTTTTGTTGTAAAAAGAGAAACGTATTCAAGGTGAATACCATTTAAATTTTAACAAAATTCTAACAAACTTTTGAGTTAAAGGAAAGTCTGAAGAGACAAGAGAAGAGCTAGATTTAAACATCGGATGAGACATTAGAGAGATTCAACATTAGCCATGTGTAATCATTAGAGATAGGTGATCTTTTCAACAAAAGAAATCCATTATAGACATTTTATTGCATTTATTTACATATTGTACAGGTGTGTGGTGATCAGAGAACACCTTGTGACAGTTTTCTCCTTCTACTCTGTGGGTTCTCGGGATCCAATTCAGGCCCTCAGGCTTGGCTGCAAGCATCTTTCCTCACTGAACTATCTTGCCACCCTCACTATAGATGTTACTTTTCTTGAGACAGAATCTTAATATGTGGTCCTGGCTGTCTTGGAACTACTATGTAGACCAGGCTGGTCCCAAACTCACCGAATGCCTGTCCCTGCCTCCTGAGTGCTGGAATTAAAGATGTGTGCCACTAAGCCTGGCTCCACTCTAGCTATTTTAATCTTAGTAGTCTTTTGTGCAAGCTGCTTGGAATTAAGTTTGTGTTAATTATTAACTCTTTACCAGTTATTCAATATCAATAGCACAGAAGACCTTAAACTATCTAGTACTGACAGAATTATAAGACAAAAGAAAACATGAATTTTGAGGAGAATCGACTCCAATTAAGCTAAAATAATGTCTAATTCATCACAGATTATTGTCCAAAAATTTTTAGCCAAAGATATCCTTTTTCATCTGCCCTCTTCATCAAGGGCATTTCTCAACTTCACATAACCAAAGAAAACTAGACCAAGAAGAAATTCAAGAACAGGATAAATTAAAAGGAAAAATAAGGGTGGATTCTATAAGAATTTTTTGATTGAAAATTCTTTGATAAGAATTTAAGATACAAATATATTTTCCTCAATTTTAACTACAGCAACAAAATATGTTCCACTTAAGTGAAATCAAACAAGTGTGAAATATGCTATAACACCTTGTCAAACTATGTTTGGGAATTTAGGAGAGCAATAGCCATAGTCTTTGAAAGCCTAAAATCACAAGACAGTGATTAAAAACCAAAGCCCCCAAACTACGCCTGTATTAAAGCCATGCAAAAAGTATGTGCAATGTGGGCTAGAGTGGGGGCCCAGTGGTTAAGACCAATGGCTATTCTTGCAGAGGACTGATTGGATGGAGTTCAATTCCCAGCACCCATGTCAGATGCTGACAACCACCTGTTCCTCCAGCTCCAGAAGACCTGTTGCCCTCTTCTGGCCTCCACAGGTACTACACTCATGTGCACATATCCCCAAGCCCCGGACACACACATAGTTACAAACAGGGAAAAAAACACTTTTTAAAAAAGTAGACAATGGCACTCTAGTGAAAACCAACATTTTCCACATATGTTCTGTTCTTGGCTCTGCATTCTGAATCAGGAGTCTAAGGCCCTTTAAAGCAGTGTTTTGGACATCTGTGAGCTGCCTGTAGTGGTTGAAGATAATAACTTCAGGTACAAACTGTCAGGTACTGGTAGTCCTTTCTCCCAGCACTTCAGAGGTAGAGGCAGGCAGATCTCTGAGTTCGTGGCCTGCCTTATCTACAGAGAAAGTTCCAGGACAGCCAAGGCTTGAGGAACCCTGTCTCAAAAAAGCAAACAAACAAGCAACTTAAGGGAACATTTATGATCAGTTTTTAAAAGATCAGAACAAAATTCTTATCTGCTCTGGGCCTCTTCATCAAAAGCTATGAACCACTGCCTTAAACCAGTTTGGGTTTTTAATTTCTACTTCTGCACTAATAAAACCTAGTGAGAATGTTGCTTCCCTACTTCACTGCTACCAGGGAAAGCTCGGACATGCTTTGCTTTCACCTGATCTCAGCGTCTAACTTTTTCGTTTGATTTCTAATTAACTCACACTGGAAATGTTTGGAAATCACATAGGGCATTGCACGACACATTTGCAAGCTTTTCCTTTGCCACTATCCATAGCTAAGGGTATAACTGGTATATATTTGGAGTAATTCTCTCCATAGTGTGAAACTTCAGTTTGCCTCTTCTCCTAGTCACTATGAAGAGATACAATGATCAAGGCAACTTGTGTAAAAAAAACGCATTTAATTGGGAATACGCTTTCAGTTTCAGAGGTTAGCTCACTATCATCATGGTGGGGATGGTGGCAGGCAGACATGGTGCTGGAGCAGTAGCTAAGAGCTCCATCCTTAAGAAATCCACCCTGAGTGGGGGGGGGGCACTGGGGTGAGATCCCAAAATACATCACCAGCCGGGGACCATGTGCTCAGGACACAAGCTGGATGGTCAGCATAGAGTCACACTGGATGATTATGAAGAAGCAAGAATCCAAATCAAATCCACATAAATTGTCCTGTGTTCTAAGGTTCCAGATCAACAAGCTCTCTGGACCATGCTGGCAAAGATATTTTTCATCTGTTGGTCTTCTCTTGGAAATTTCAAACAAGAAAATCTGCAGAATCCAAGCGACTTCATTCTCACGGAGACAGAAGAATCAGCATGGAGTTTTCCCTCCCTTGGCATCTCTTACTCTTTCCTCCACACTGACACAGAAAAGCTGTGCCTAACTCTCTTTTATGTACTCTAGGCTCTTAGTTAATTTTTCTCTATCTAAACTGTGCCGAACTTCTAGTTTTTTTTTTTTTTTTTTTTAGATAGCTTTTCCTGCCCCTGCTGCTGATCTAACTTCAGGCCTCACGTCTCCCCTGTGTCCTTCAGAGTGTTGTGTACCAGCCGCCATATTTACCCTTCCTCTTTAAACCTCCTGAAAACCAGCTTGGATTCCCACTAGTCCTCCTCCCCCGCTTCCCACTTCCTAAATAAACCAAGTTTTTTTTTTTTTTCTTTTTGAGGGGTTTAAATAATATAATGAAATAAGACCATATCTACCCCTATATCCTCCTCAAACATGCCCCCTTTCAATGTCAATGCCTTTTTTCATCTCACACTAGATCCAGTGTGTGTGTGTGTGTGTGTGTGTGTGTGTGTGTGTGTGTGTGTGTGTTATTTGTGAAGATGTATGTGTATGTGCATGTGTGTATGTGGAAAAGTGTGTGTGAATGCATGTGTCAGTGTAGGTATTCATGCATGTGTGAAAGTATGTATATATACCCATGTGTGTGCGAGTGCGTGCACTTGTGCATGCATGCATACGTGTGTGTGTGTGTGTGTGTGTGTGTGTGTGTGTGTGTGTACATGTGAAGGCCAACCTCAAGTGTTATCCTTAGGAGTCATCTGCCTTACTCTGTGAGGCAGGGTCTCTTACTAGGAAATGGAGCTCACTGAGTAGACTAAGTTGGCTACCCAGAGAGCCCCAGGGATTCCTCTGTCTCCACCTCCTCAGCACTGGAGTGGCAGCATATGGCATCGTGCTCACTTTTTTTTTTTTTTTTTTTAACCTGGGTTCTGGGGATTGAACTCAAATTCTCATGCCTGAAACATAAAAACTTTACTAAGTGAATTATCTCCTTTGCACTGTTTCCTGCTATTATAATGAGACTCTTTTTACAAGGATCCTACACAATCCAGTTAGTAGACAGAAAGGAACAGCCAGGTCAAGCAAAGCCCATAAATATTTAGATGATGTGTGCAATGTTCTGTAATCTTATTTCCTTAGAATTCCTTATCAGTTGCTGAAAGATCCTTTTCCAAATTCAGGTCCCAAGACACTATGCTATGGAAGTCCCCAAGTGATGATTCTCCACCATATGTTTGATTTCAGCTTGTCCCCAGGCAGAAATAGTTTACCAACCAGGGCCATTGTTTGATCACAATCAATGTTATCTAGAACCAATCAAGTTTACTCTTAACTAGGGGAATGGAGTTGTGATTTTTTTAAACAAAGATCATGTTCACATGCAGCACAAAAGTGTTCTATAATCCTAGAACGTTTCCCAACTTTGATGTAAAATACCCACAGTGACAGAACTTTGGTGGCTGCAAGGGCTTGTAAAGGCACTAGTGATAACTCTTTATACCACACAATAAGAAATGCAAAGGATATAGTCAATCTTGAGTTTGATAAAAGTTTCATATAACATGTAGTTCATAAGTAACCATGGAAATACCCCTTCCTTTTCTGAAGCAGCTCCCTGAATTTTGAATCAAGACTTGGTGAAGGATCTGTTGAAGGTCTTAGCAGCCACCTCTGCTGAGAGAGTCATGTAAGCAGGATGAGGCAATTGGTGAGGCAATTTATTGCCGTGTGCTAGATGTCCCCAACATTTGGATGGCTGGTCCTCTTGAAATTAGCTATCAAAGGCACCATCTTTTTTTTTCTTTCTTTCTTTCTTTTTTTTTTTTCTTTTTTAGCTCTAGATGATGTCTCTTTCTGTGACAGATACAGTGTTGAATTTCTTGTGGTAGGATAATTGCACTAAAGTCTGGTCAAACATTCCCATGCTTAGTGTTTTGGAAACATTGGTGAAGCTGTCTCTCAAATACAGATGTAATTAGTTCAGTTCCACACCTCTAATGGAAATAATCCAAGAACTGTGTTAAATCGTTCTTTCCCAGAGCTAAAATTTTGAATTCCTTCTTCTTGTCAGCACGTGTTAATGCATTTCCCGGCAACTCTTGTAGTTTTCTTCAGTTCATTCGGGGGTGGAAATGGCAGTTACAGTTTTGTAACCAGGAACTGTTCCTAACTAAATCTCCAAAGTTGTATCATTTGCAAATATTTTCTGATTACTGCCAAAATTCTTCTTTTTTAATCCAACACATTAAGAGTAAACCTAGAGAAACACCCTACTCTTGTTCCTTTGCAGTGGCCAAAGCTAAAAACAAACAGACAAACCACTTTGATCTGCAGAAGATGCCGATTATAAGTGGTGGTTGAAGGCTTAGCTGTAAACAAGTCACTTATACTACTCCATCGAGGGAGAAGGGGCAGAGTGGATGTAAGATGGAGGATATTGAGAACAACTGAAGAATGTCTTCCAAGCACAACACAGTCAGGGCAACCAAGATCTATCTAGCAGTCTTACAACTATGTGTGCTGCCACTGGATCCACAGAAGCTGGGTCCTCCTAACAGTCAGCTATGGAGGGGGAGGGTGCCGTTTCCAAACACTGCTGGATCTATTAGCAAGCAATGGATTTGGGGAAGGGGCAGGCACAGTAACCAGCTGCATATCCATCCATTGGTGAGTTCACCAGGCTCTGATGGTTAGTTCTGAAGGCAGGGTCACACAGACAACCTAGTTAAACTCTGTGGGACACTAAGCAAAACCAAAACTAGTAAATGAGGGAAAGGTGGGGGCCAGGGCACAGCTGGACAACATATCTAGGCATATCTTCTTGAAGCATATTCTTGAAAATACCGTGAAATGCTTAACACATACCACTGAGCTGATTCTTTAGAATGAGAAACTTTTCCCCAGAAGGACCATGGTAGAAAAAATCCACTCTACATTGTGTGTATTTTACTATGTTTAGCAAGTTCATCTTTTGTTTTGCTTCAGAGACAAGATCTCTTTATTATGTAGCTCTGGCTATCCTGGAATTCACTATGTAAACCAGGCTGGCCTCAAATTCACAGACATCCATGGGCCTCTGCTTCCTGAGTACTGGAATTAAAGGCATGCACCACCATGGTAGGGTACTATGCTTAGCAATTATGGAAAGGTGAGAAATAAATTTGCATTTGGTAAACACTATTCTTTTCTTGATGGTGAATACATATTCCATGTAGCACTCTGCTATCTGGGTTGATGGATTTTTTTTCTTCCGAAGTCAAAATTATGGGAATAGCTCCATATACGAATCAAGAAATACATTTATAAAATTAACAAATAAACTATTATTCACTAATCTTCCTTTAAAATCTTTAACTTCCTCTTCAAAATTGACAATTATTTGAAAACTAATAAAGTAGTTGTGATAGCACTTTTGCAGTACTAAATATTAAAAATATTTTATACATCACAGGGTTTAAAATTCCATTATAATATTTGTATCTTTGTAAAAAACTAGTATTTTTTAACCGTAAAAAGCCTCTCTTGACTCTACTAATTCTCCTTAATATATCAACCTATTTCTTCTACAATGAAATGAAGATAAAAATGTATCTATCAAGAATAAGAATACTTTTACAAAGTGCCAGTGAAGGTGGGTACCACTCCACTTCTTTCCTCCAATTAGCATCCTTAAGTTCATATGCCTAAGCTCAAATGCTTGTTTTTCTCTCCTGAGTCTGGTCCATATGATCTCCTGTGTGTCTGGTAATAGCCACTCCACTCTCTCGCTCAGAGGAGACACTGAAGATGTCATCCTGGCTCCTCCGGTGGCTTTCCTTACTTGTGACCTCCAGAAGCATCTCAGTGACTTTCTTTTCAGACTTCCCGAAGAAATGCTTCAATTGTTTTTCCTGTGCCAGCACTGGCTCCACAACAGTCTATACTCACCACAGGAGGCACAAAGATCCTTCCCCAAACACAAGTCAGACATTGACCCTTCTCTACTTGAAATCCACCAGTCATTTTCCACGTTCTCACAGTAGAAGCTAAAGTCTTTCCACTGACCAACAAGGCCAAGTGATCTGCCCCAATTCTCCTTCACCCTGTGGCTGGCCAACAGCCTCCTGTGCCCCTTCAAAATAGCAGGGAACCAGGATTCAGTCTCTTGCTGTCTGGAATGTTCTTTGTGCCTCCACATAATTCCTTCCTTTTTCTTCAACTTCTTGTTCAACCCCACTGGCCACTCTGGTTAGTTCACCACCTCTCTCCCAACACTTCTAATCTCTTTTACTTACTCATTTTCCACGTGCATCACTTTTAGCCTCTGTGTAACTAGTTGGTGCCTTGTGTTTGTCATCTTTGGTTGTTGAGATACACACTATCCTTCCTAAAAATTATTTCTCTTATTAATACCTTTGGGAGTCACAAAAAGTCTATTATTTTACATCATCATTAAAATACCGTTTCCTCTCTCCAGAACAGCTGTCTCCCATGCAATCCAACTGACAGACTACTGTACTTTAAAGTGGAGTCTTTAACAAGGAAAATGAGAGCCAACAATGAGGACAGTAGCTTGAGGAAGTGGGGGCCATAACTAAACTATTGTCACTGAGAAGGAAAGCCTTAACAATATCTTTCAAGCTGACTGAGTAGTGGAGAAAGGCAGTATTGTCTTTTGAAGTAGGTGGAGCAGCTATCATCGATTCGTCTGACTTTTAATGTATGATAACTTCAAAATATTGACAACCACACAGTACTTCAAATTGTAGCAACAGCATGTATGCTCAGTGTTGATGGAGGGAACACAGGTGTGTCTCTTTGATAATGTTCCTTGTTCCTTGAAACCCTTATTTCTACCCTACAAAGAAAAGTTGATGTGAGGTTGGAGAGATGGCTTATTAGTTAAAAGCACTTACAATGAACCCCTTCTGTTTGTTCTCAGGACCCACATAGCTAAACACAATAGTCTGTAACTCCAGTTCCAGGGTATCTGAAGCCCTCTTCTGGCCTCCAAGGGCACTGCATTCATGTGGTACACACAGGCAGGCAAATACTCATACGCAGAAAACAAAACAAAATTTAAGAAAAGCCAAAGTAATATGTAAAATAAACCATGCATCATCTACTGTTTATAGATTGATATTTTTCTCAATTAAAAAAATACCAAAAATGTTTATAACTTTGATCAAAATACATACTGTAACATTATGTTAAGTAATGCCACATAAATATATGAGAAACACAGCAGTGTTATGCCCTGTAAAATAGTTAACTTTTATAGCTAGGAAAAGGAAAGATAATGGGAGATAGAAATAAAATTATTGTAAGAGATTTCACTTACAATTGTGGGATAAAATTACTTTTGATCGTATTTATCACTAGTACCCAATCAGTTATGGATAATATTTACAATCTTATTTGTGATTTGTTATGCTAAATGAATTGCTTCATACAAGGGAACTCACTTTAGATTATATGGATCGTATTCAATGGACGACTTGGGCACTGCCGAAATCATGTAAAGGAATCCGAGATGTTCATTCTCACGGATTATTTTGATGATTTGCAAAAGATCGCTAATGTTGGCTTTAACGACTTCTTCTCGGTCGTGGAAGATGTATGTAGGGTATGTCGAAGACCTCTTTCCAAAGAGCCCTCTTCTCCCAATACTCGTGCGTTGCAGTTTAGAAGGACCAGGAGCAAATACATCAGCGGAGGCACGATGGAGCTAAGCAAAGACAATTGTATTAGGCATGAGTTTCTGAGGGAAGAAAAAAAGAGGTGGGGGCAGAGACACAAAATCCCTTCAACGAGGAACAGTCTAAAGCTGGAAACTTTCAAACTGCCACTGAGGAGCAGCATCTTGGTCCTCACCATTCATCTACCACACAATGGTCCTTCTCTCCTTTAACTCCATGCTTCTCATACCTCAGTGCTGCTAGTTCTCTGGAGACCCTGGGAGCTCACCCCCCTCCTCACCTTACCACTTAGTGGATACCCTGATGCCTTTAGATGAACTCAGTCTTAGACAGCTGCCATCATAACTTGCACTGCATTTCACTTCTTTGTGAAACTCAGGGCTAGTTAGAGTGGATCCTGGAAATCATTTCTGTTATGGCTTTGGGGAAGCATTTCTTTCTCCTAGGCATCTCCTTTTTTTCTGTATTTCTCTTTAAACCCTTTTTAGCAAATTCCTTCCATTACAACCAATAACTGTGCATCGCCCTAAACTACTATTCTTGGTGAGCCATCCTTTCCACGCAAGGTGCCCGCACAATTTCTCTTTTATTCTTAACTCTCAAGATTCTGAGGCCCATTTTATGTCAAGTGAACAGTTTATGGTGAGTCAAACATTTTCCTGGCTCTACTTACATTGTCTCCTGAGGAGGAGGAACAGCCTCTCCCATGTCTGCTTCTTTCTTAGTTAACTGCAGTCACCTGAAACAGTGGTTGTTGTGACCCCTTTGGGGGCTCAAGGACCCTTTCACAGGAGTCACCCAAGACCAGCAGAAAGTTCAGATATTTACATTACAATCCACAACAGCAGCAAAATTACAGTTATAAAGTAGCAACAAAGTAATTTTATGGTTGGGAGTCATCAGAACACGAGGAACTGCATTAAAGGGTCTCAGCATTAGGAAAGTTGAGAACCGCAGACTTAAAGTCATTCTCTGATAACGATCCCTTCTTAAATTTATTCCTAAGAGAACTGTAAGGCAGTTAATCAGTTAATCAGTTTTATAATTTCCATTGACTATAAGGTATCTTTTTGTACTGAAGTCTTTCTCTCTCTCTCTCCCTGAGGTCTCATTATGTAGCCCTGGGAATTCTGGACCTTACTATGCAGACCAGGTTGACCTTGAATTTACAGAGATCTGCCTTCTTCTGCCTCCTGAGTGTTGGGATTAATGGTGTACACCAACCACACCTGGCTTGATCTCTAGTTTATTGCCCTTCTTCAGGATTTCCCAAGTTCCCCACTTTTGGTAAAAACTATAACAGATTTCAAATAATTATATATGATGTTTGGGGTATCATTAACATGCAAGAAAATGTCAGAAGACAATAAAGGCAGTAAAAATCTCTCTGTAATTTTCCTTCTCTATGCTCATTTTCTTTAGAAATATTCTATTATCCAAGTGTGGGCAACCTTGTCCATATTCTGAGGAATTGAAAGCATTTGAGCAACACTACACACATGACAGTTTAAATGATTGCTTAAGTGTTTTACATATCTTACCTGTTTCCTCTTCACAGTATCTTGAGCCTCCAGAGTAGTAAATGAAGGCCTTTCAAGCATGCTATCTGATGGCTTAATGATCCCAGAGCTCATTAGTTGACGTCGATTCTGTTCATATATGTATTCTGGCTGCTTATGATCTTGGTAAACTTTTAGCACTGGCTTTGGCGATAAGAAATAGGGTAATCTTGTTAATGTCATTTCGGACTTTATTCTTCACTATTGGACTCTTGCCCCTTTGGAACTTGATCTCCTCTGCTCTAAGTTCCTAGGCAAGCTAGAGTCCTCCTGCTTCCTGTCCCTGATCTGCTGCTCAAATAAGACTCTTCTGCTCAGTGTCAACAAACACTTCTAGAACTAAGATTAAGAAAAGCTCAGAACCATGTAATCACATACCCCTAATTAACTGTGACAATTTTACTACCACTCGACTGTTGAAAGAACCAAGCAACAACATACAAGTCTGTGTGCTGATTGAATCAGGACCAAGGCTCCAGGATACAAAAGGACCTTTAGAATGGGACACCCAAAAATTCCAGCAGATACTCAGTGGAAAGGAGGTCAATATCTATCCTGTTTAATTTTTGTCAACTTGACACAAACCAGAGTGCCCTGGGAAGAGAATTGCCTCCATCACACTGGAGTGTCTGTGGAGCATTTTCTTGACTCATGATTGATTGATGTGGGAGGGTCCAGACCACAGTGGCACAGGTGATCCTAGGAGGTATAAGAAATGGTTGAGCAAGCTGTGGGGAGCAAGCATTCCTTTGTAGTTGTCATGGGCCATAGAGTTTCCATTAAAACCACATACCTGTCAAGGTAGCAGAAAGCAAGTCTTTAGCATTATGCAAACAAATGCATTCAGCAGCAGTTAACTAAAAAGGTTGGGGAGTTCAATTTGACCTGTGGGCCATAGTTTGAAAACTAAATAAACTAACTGGCTTAGTCACTAGGAAATAAAAGCAGGAGTATTAGAGTTAATATTTGTTACATAGCTTGAAAACAAAAGCTGGAAATTAAACAGAAGAATTTAAAAGGATATTACTGGCAATAAACAGAATTCTTTAAGTATGTGTATGCTACATGTGTACATAAAGGTGGTTGTGATAGGAATCGAACTCTTGTCCTTCCAGTGCTTTTATCAGCTGAGTCATCTCTCCAGACCCCCAACAGGGCTTCTTTCAAAATAAGGAACAAAATTAAAACAGTCCACAATCAATTTTACAAGAAAAAGATAGGACCTTACTATAGAAAAACTACTAAACCACTAGAAAAAAATTAAGATTAAAAAGAGCTAAATGTAAATTATGGGGAATATGACATGAAAACCTTCATTGATATAGAAAATAATTAAATAAAATGTAACACTTATTTTAATAAAAATCATTAATCAAATGTAATATAAATTATATCAATATGACACTATTATAAATCTATGTTGTCTAACAAAAATAAAGAGCTGACAGCATCCAGCATGCAAATCTGTGGGTGTTCACATCCTTCCCTCCATTATAGGCAGAAAAAAATAGTTATCTTTCTGGAGGGCAGCCCAAAGCACTTTTCAACATTCAAAGTGTTTATATTGAAGGCAGAGGCAAGCAGATTGATCTAAGTTCAAGGCCAGCCTAGTATGCATTACAAGTTTCAGTTCAGCCAGGGGTACGTAATGAGAGCCCATCTGAAAAACACAGTGTGTGTGTGTGTGTGTGTGTGTGTGTGTGTGTGTGTGTGTGTGTGTGTGTAACATGACCTATAAAATATCACTACTAGGAATCTGTCTTTATATCTATATGTGTACAAAGGATCATTATATATCATAGAAAAATAACACATCACAAAACAAGAAACAACCTAAATTTCCTTGCATTGGAAACCAGTTAATGGGTGTTTACTATGGTGCTGAGGCAGGAGGACTTTGCTTTTGAGGCCAGCCTACACTCCACAGAAAGACACTGTCTAAGAAAGAAGTAAAGCAAGAAACAAAGTACCACACATGCATGGGTTACAACAATTTCTGCATGTGTTTAACTGAAATAAATAGTTGAGGGCTGGCAGGATGACTCGGTGAGTAAAGGTGCTTGCTGCTAACCCTGAGGACCTGAGTTTGATTGCTGAGACCCACAGGCTGGGAAGAGAAAGCTGACTCCAGCAAGGTGTCTGCTCACCTCCACATGTACAAGCTCATACAGCACACACATATACAAAATAAATGTGATTCAATCACACATGTACACATAGTACACATATATACAAAATAAATGTGATTTAATCACATATGTACACATAGCACACACATATACAAAGTAAAAGTGATTCAATCACATCTGTTAAAAAAGACAAGAGGAACTTTGACCATCAGCCTGCTTTGTATAATCTTACTTTAAAACCTGCACTCAGTAGGCAGAGACAGTCACATCTCTGTGAGTTCAATGCCAGCCTTGTCTACATTGTAAGACCCAGGACAGCCAGATGTACACAGCTAGAACTTGCCCCGAAAATTTTTTTACACACACACAAAATTAACAGACATGAGGCATATACTTTGATATAACTTTGTCAGTGTGTATAAGAATTTTATTAGCATTAAATGATGCTATTATCTGATAAATCCTCATAAAACATATCATTAAATATCAGAATTATACAGAACCTTCTAGAGGATTTGTCCACTGGAAGCTTGGTTCATCATTATGTCCCAACTTAAACAGTGCCTAAAACTTCATATTTATTGAAAAAAATATCTGTGTTATTTACAACTTTATAAACAAGTTATTAATTCATTTTTAAGTTTTTCATCTGTCCTTTGCCAATTAAGAGTCTGTGAATCAGTCCCACAGAGCAACTTCAGCACTCACTCTCTGTGTACATCAAAAGTGGCCCAAATAAATACCTATTCTTGTGTTTGGGGGTGGTATGTGTGTGTGTGTGATTTGTTTGTTTGCTTGGTTTTTCCTTTTTAACTCACCAGAGGCTCCAGTTTTACAGGCTGCTGTCGCTTTCTTGTTCTCTCTTGAGCTTTTGTGGTGTGCCTAAATGTCAGCATTTTCAGTTCAGGTTCATTTCCTTTGAATGTCGCATAATTCACAATTCCTTTTGCTTTTGTACTGCTTAGTCTGGCAAACATAGGATTTCCTTCTTCCTGTTGTCCAATATTTTTCAGGTCAATTTCACTATCTGTGGCTTGGGAAGCCATCTTTATTCCTGCGTGAATGGGGTAAAGAAAATGAAAGAAAGGTAGGTGCAAAATTTAACAAAATAATTATGGAGAGATGTAGGTAGTGGAGAGAGAATTAAGGATTAAAGAGGACTGAATTCACCTGCTTCCCCCAAAGGAAAGCAATCAAAGCTCTCCAGGACTTTCCCCAACAGAGTGCTTGAGCCAGAGGAATAAATATCAAGATGCATGCCTGGGCTTGAAGAAGCCCTGGTCTGGGGATTTCACTGGCTTGGATTTGGGAGGATGAAGAGAAGGGCTTTGAACACGAAAATTTTCAGACCTGATGGTGCAAGACATTTCCCAAGGAACTTTTTTTATTTTATTTTATTTTTTTTATGTAGCTAAGGAGGCTGGGGAGATGGCTCCACCTGTAAAATGCTTGTTACCCAAATGTCTTAGGGGTTTCTATTGCTGTGCTAAAATACCAAAAGCAACTTGGGGAGGAAAGGGTTTATTTCATTTTACCAGCTTGTGGTCCATCTTGAAGGGAAATGAAGGCATGGAACTCAAAACAGGAATTAAAGCAGAGACTATGGAGAAACATTGCTTACTGACTTGCTCCTCACGGCTTGCTCACCCTGCTTTTTTATACAAACCAGGACCACTTATGCTTAGGATTGCACAGCCAGCAGTGGCCTGGACTCTCCCACATCAACCATTTATCAAGAAAATGCTGAACAGACAAGCCTATAGGCCAATCCTATGGAGGCATTATTTCTTCAGTTGAGAGTCCTTTCCAAATGACTCTAGCATGAGGATTCGAGTTTAGTAGCACCCACATAAAAAGCAAAACATAGAAGTGTTGCATGTAACCCTAGCATTGAGGAGTAGAGACAGACATAAATCCCAGGGCTTGCTGGCCAGCCAAGCTAGCCAAGCTCCAGATTCAGTGAGGGATCCTGTCTAAAAAACAGTGTTGGACTTGGGTGGTGGTGGCCCATGCCTTTAATGCTAGCACTTGGGAGGCGGAAGCAGGAGGGTCTCAGTGAGTTCGAGGCCACCCTGGTCTACAGAACAAATTCCAGGACAACTAGGGCTATACAAAGAAACCCTGTCTTGAAAAAAAACAAAGCAAACAAACAAAAAAACTAGGGTGGAGAAGCAATTGAAGAGCACAGTCCAATGTCACTCTCTAGCCTCCCATGTGCACATGCAAGGGTGAGCACATAGGTGAGTGTACGCAAGCGCATGCGCCCCCCCCACTCTCACACACATTATATAGTACAAAATGTCTTAAATCAGGTGTTGACATACCTACGTTTTAATCTAGCTCAGTAATGATAAGAATCAAAAGCCTCCTAAGTAATTTTAACTTCTCAAGTAACCCCATTTAAAATAAAAGGTCTCAATTTTAATGATGTGCTTTACCTAACATTCAAACTATCGTTTCAATACATAATGATGCTGTGTGATGCAGGGATATATTTAATTTTTCCGAGTGCATTTTATACCTGGTGTCTAGGAACTGTCCTATTGGATAGGACAGGTCTAGATTTGGTCAGTGTACGGTCCTGGACAAGCCTGATGTCTCTAGTTCTCACTTTCCAATTCCCCCGAATAGTAAAGTACCACCTAATCCATCCTCCCCGAGGGGTTTCCATCTCTGGAGAAGTGACCCTGGGTGTCTGGCTCCACCCAGGGCTCAGTTCCACTGTACTCACCCTGCGGTCCAGCTGCAGAGGTCCCTGGGGGGGTCTCTAGAGGCCGAGCAACGCAAGTGGTCTAGGAGCCAAGAGTCGGGTCCCAGGAGGAAATGTTTCCCGTTGCGTAGCAACCACTGGGCCTCCAAGGAAGCTCCCTGAGCCAGGGAGGAGCCAGTCGCCTCTGGCTAGTCTCGTGGAGTCTGCGGTCTCCACAGCTCTCCTCCAGGAGCCCGCCAAGTAATTGAGCCAATCAGTGTTTCCGGAGCGTTGACGTCACTAGTTGTCAGGGCGCAGGAGCCGCCCGGAGGATTCCTCCTCTGTGATTGAATCCCGAGCCGGGTGGACAGCAAGCACAGGAGATATGGTCGTTCTGTACGTTCTTTCGTTCGTGGACGGACGGTCCATGATCTTTGACACAACCTCGTGCAGGAATCTGTTGTTCCTCAAGAGGCTTGAGTCTGACTTGACGTTCGCCCAGGTCTTAAAATCCTGAGGTGAAAGAAACGAGTCTCGGGAGAAGGATGCCTGGATTCTTGAAGCCCTTTCACCTGCCTTGAGCCACCTCTTCGCCGGTTGGCAGAGGCTTGTTTTCAACCTTCCCTACAAAATGTAATCGCCGCTGGAGATACCTTCTTTTTCTCCTCCTCTTTTACCCTGATCGCATCTTGGGTGGCGATCCCGTAAGTGAAACCGAGAAAACAGTGGCACATACTTCATATAGCATGCTGGTTTGACCCCCACTTACTCACAAAAGGATTATCTGAGTAGATTCAGATCACTCAATCTAACCCACCTCCCCTCACACACACCTGAATATTGAGCTGACATTAGTCTTTTGCCACACGAGATTTTCAGGGAACATGTGGGGTGTGGGGGGATGTGGCAGTGTCCTATAGTGTGGAGGACAGAGGACAATTCATAAAAGTTCAGTTCTCTCCTATCACCGTGTGGATCGGGCATGAAAGCCGGGTCACTAGGCTTGGCAGCAGATGCGTTTAACTGCTGAGCGATCTCACTGGCCCTAGGGAGTGTTTAAACAGTTTTGTTGGCAACTTGGTTTTTTAGAAGCTCATGAAACTAACATAACACGTTTTATGACTGCACACTAATTTAGCAGCAAAGGTATTACTGAATGACGAAAGCCTGAAGCTAGGAGAAAAATAAACAAGACTCATCAGTCCGGCTAAGGCATTTAAGCAAAGTGGGGCTTGGCGTTAGAACTGCAGCCCTGGACTCAAGACTGATCTTTGGAAAACCACAGAGCCTCTGGCTCTCAAGCCTGTCTCTCCCCACTCTTTGGCATTCTGCACAAGTCCCTGCGTGGGGGCGGGATGCTTGGGTGGGGGAGTTGCCTCTTCCCAGGCAGGCCTTCAGTTCTCCACCAAGACCAAACAAGCTGTATACTTTGTGCTGGGGTGGCTTCAGGGCAGGTAGGATTTTATACTCAAACTTCCAGTGTTGGAACTTCAACTCTTCATTCTGCTTTTCCAGAAGTCTCACAGAGACTTCACACACACACACACACACACACACACACACACACACACACACACACACACGTGCACTCACGCACACACAGACACACACGCGCGCGCGCACACACACAGGGGCCGCATCCTTTAGTAGGCTGAGGTGCCTACTAAATTCACTTATATTGCTTACAACAGGCATTTCAACTTTGCTCTATTTGGCAGCTGTCTGGACATCGTCTGGCCTCGAGGCTCTCAGTTTGGATTTTCCAGGGCTCCCTGGCTTCTGTTTATTCACAGCTTGTTCAAAACAGCTTGCCACTGTGTTATAAAGTGCTGGCATCTTTTTAAGTTTGCTTTTTTTTGAAGGGCTGACTTGTTTTGCTTGTATTGCTGTTGTGTTTCTATTTCTAGAATTTAAAAATTTTAAGATTACTGGGTTTTCTTCACTTTAAATGACGTTTATTTTAAACACATGGTCATGTCTTTGCAGATAATATACTGACTAGGGAGGTAGAGACAGTGATTTCAAGAGTTCAAGGTCATTGTCGATTATATAGAGATGGGTACTTTTGACCCTGTCTCACATTAAGTCAATAAGATAAAATATACAATAGAGTTCAAGACTTAGAATGTAAGAAATAATGTAAAAAATCTCTCTAACTTTTTATATCGATTACATGCTGAGATGACAATATTTTAGGTAAAATGTGTTAAATAAAATATATAATTAAAACAAAGAACATGATGTGTTAACACTAATGGATATTTTTCTTTTAAAAAATTACACGAGTTGGGGGACTGGAGAGATGGCTCAGTGGTTAAGAGCACTGACTGCTCTGCTCTTCCAGAGGACCTGAGTTCAATTAACAACAACCACATGGTGGCTCACAACCATCCCTAGTGGGATCTGATGCCCTCTTCTGGCATGCAGGTATACATGCAGAACACTTATACATAAAATATAAATTTTAAAATTATATACACATGTTAGTTATTTAGTGTGTGTGTGTGTGTGTGTGTGTGTGTGTGTGTGTGTGTGTGTGGCCATGGTACGAATGTGAAAGTCAGAGGACAACATTTGAGAGTTCTTTTCTTCCACTAAAGTGGGTCCTAGGGACAAAACTACAGGTTTCCAGGCTTGGTGGCACACACCTTTACCCTCTGAGTTGACTCACCAGCCCCACTGATGGTTCTAAAAATTATGAGTTTTCCATTAAAGTTGTTTGAGTGCAAGAAAAGCAGAATTATTTATACTGACTTATTTTGAAGTATATTAAGTATTATTTTATTTTATGAGTATGAGTGTTTTTGATTTTATGTATCTCTGTGCACAACATGGGTGCCTGGTGCTCTCAGAGGCAGAAGAGGGCATCATATACTCTGGAACTGGAATTACTGGTGATGATGAGTTGCCACGTGGGTTCTGGGTATCAAACCTGAATCCCCTCAAAGAGCAGCCAGTGCTCTTAACCACTGAGCTATCTCTCCAGCACCTGTATACATATTTTTATAATGTGACAAAATTAATTTTTGGTGGTACATCAAACCTAAAAAAAACAAACTGCATTGGTTTCTCAGGCTTTGAAGAGAAAATGGCACTGGCTTTCATTGAAAATCTGAGGGGACTAGGGATACCCTGTGGCTAGCCATTTTCACAGTGCATTTTCTATCACTCACTTTCCAGTCTCTTCACTAGTTATAATATCTTCTTCTTCAAATCTTATATTTTTTTTTGCCTTCTAAGAAATCAGGCACATCTGGCTGTGTCTTTTTAATCATGGTAGGCCTGGAAAAAGATACATCTATGCATTGATGATCACCCTGTGGCTGTTGGAGTCTTGAAGCGGCTATGGAGCAGCTGCTGCAACAGCTGCAATCTGCGTAACTACTTTCTATACTTTCTTAAAATTATACAATAAATATGCAATAAACACCAGACCTTATTTCACAGATCTAAGGGCAGTGTACCACCTATCCCTTGATCAACATTTCCTCATTTCTCCCTACCCACCACCCCCAAAACTCCTGGCCTGGTTTTTGTTTTTTGTTTTTGTTTGTATTTTTTTTTTGGGTTGCTAAATGAGATTTTTGGAAAACATCCTACCCACCACCCCCTAAAACACCTGGCCTGGTTGTTTTTTTGTTTGTTTTGTTTTTTCTTTTGAGTTGCTAAATGAGATTTTTGGAAAACATCCAGGATGTCCTAGTTAGTTTTACACAGCCACCTGACACAGTCATCTGAGAAGAAAGTCTCAGTTGCGGGACTACCTACATTGATTGGCCTGTGAACATGTCTGTGGAGAGAATGTCTCGATTGTTAGTTAATGTAAAAGGGCACAGCCTACTGTGGGCAGCACCACTCCCTGTACAGGTAGTCCCAGGTTATGTAAGAAAGCCCGAGAAGCAAGAATGTGAGCTTGGGGGATTTGCCTCCCCCCCACCCCACCCCCGGCTCCTCATCTGCCATATGGTGGTGTGACTAGGAAGAGACCTCCCTCCACTTGTCCTACAGAAGGAGAGCTGTCCCTGCCCCTCACCAGCTGCAGTTTGCATCACCTGGGAAACACAGTAGAGCTGGCCCTGATGGCACAGATAAGGGTGAGCCAGCCCTGAAGGCATGAAAGTAGGAGAACTGCCCCCACCCATTGCTCATTGCTGCATAGGGTGACCTGGCTGGAGCAGTGCTGGAGAGCTCACTTTGGTGGTAAGGACAAGGGAGAGCTGACAGGCTGACCAACAAACACTGCAAATGTCCTGGCCCAGAACCAGGGTTGAGTTGGCCCACGCCAACATCCACCCCATCAGTGATCTGCCTGAGCATATGAAGGGGCACATCCTACAGGGTACATCCTGCAGATCCCAAACTGCAGGATCTCCATGACACAGGGCAACAACAGGATATCCAAGAGGAATCCCAGTGAGGGTCCAGTATCAATAGTATAGCAGAAACCAGAGGCCTCAAACCAGACCAATGACTCTCTGCACTGAATACTTGCAAGTAAGGATATATGGACTAAAAGGTTTACGGTATGACTCACCGTGTCACACTGCAGCTCCCATGATGAGATTTTTCCTTTAAAAAAATTTCTTTCAAATTTTACTTATTTTATTTTGTGGGGAAGATTGCAAGGGCAGAGGGTGGATATGATGGGATGGGGAGTTGGATGCGATGGAGATGCATGGTGTGAAATACATGAAGAATAAATAAAAAGAAAGTTAAAGAAAATGGCACCACAGCCTCAGAGATGTGACTCACTTTCCCCTTTGGCAACCACAGTCTCTCACTCTGCTCTATGGGTTCTTCCTTGGAGGCTACCTGTAAGAACAATACACCTGGATGACCCTGACCTCGCCCCCTAACAACGGGGCACGCACCCGCCATGCATTGCAACCTGTGAGGACTCTTGCGCAGGTGCAAAACCCCAGTGCACATATACAACCTCCCCTTTAAAAGGTCCTGCCGCCCATCTCTCTTCCCTTCTTTTTGGCTCCTCTTGGGTTGGCTGACTACCCATCCCCCTTCCCCCCCTTTCTGGTAAATAAACTCCACGTGGGTTGTTCATCCATTGTTCCTTTCTTTATATCAGCAGCTGCAGCTTAAACAAAAGAATAACATTTTGGCGCCCAGACGTGGAAAGGCTCTGCCCTTATACCTTCTCCCGTGGCCCGCTGGCGGGCACGTGTTAGGTCAAGGGTACCCTTAACACACTGATCGACAACCCACATTCCATCTCACCGGTTTGCTGGGACTCTGCATACAACACCGGACCCAATTCAGTAAGGCTACTCCTTTCAGTAGGCGTAAACGTCTCCCTGAACCTGAGGGACTGACCGTTGATCGTCCAGCACCCCTCTGGTGTTCTTGGAGGCGGGGGAGCACTGGGCCACAATTTTCAGGGTCACGGTCGACCCCCTTCGCCGACAATCGCTCTTGGCTTATTTCCTACGGGTGGCCCCATCAGTAGCTGCTTGCTTCCTCGGTGGTTAGTCGCTGTGGGACTGTTGGGTTCTTCTGTTTTCTTTTTGTTCTTCGGGACAGCCGAGTCCCTATTCAGGCCCAGGGTCTATCCCCCCTCCCCCCCTCCGCTGACGAGCATTCGGAGAGGGGCTTTTTCCGGTTTTTAACTTGTTCACCCATGGGAAATAAGCCAACTAAGGAAATAAGCCCATCCACACCGCTGGGATGTCTTTTAGAGAACTTAAAACCCTTACCTCATGCCGTTCGTTAAGGCATCCAGACTCACATATCTCAGTACTAAAAAATGGCCTAGGTATTCCTTAGAGAACCAGTCTCACTGGCCCCCAAACGGGACACTAGACCCCGAGGTTTTGCGGGATTTATCTAACTTCTGTCAGCAAACCGGAAGATGGAAGGAGTTACCTTATGTACAGGCTTTTTTCTATCTATCTGCTAAACACTCTCTCTCTCCCTCCTCATCCCCAATTCTTCTGGCTATGGAATCTAAGCCCGAATTAAATCTTATAGACTTGGATCCAGCTGATGAACCTCCACCGGTTCGCCTCCACCCTCCAACTGAGCCCTCTAAAGCCTCTACTAAGATCCTTGAACCTTTTATCTCCTCTTCTGCCTCAACCGTCCCTGCTCCAGCTTCCTCTAACTCAGCCCATTCCAAACACCCACCCCTGGCTCCCACCTTCACCCCACCTACTACTCACTCTCGAACGGGATCTCGATCTACCAAAGCCAATCCGGCCACTATCCTCCCCTTGCATGAGGTAGCCGGTGTGGATGGTGTGGTCAGAGTCCACGTTCCCTTCCCACTATCAGAGCTCTCTCAGATTCAGCACAGATTAGGATCTTATGCCTCTAACCCCACTGCCTTTATAAAGGAATTTCAGTACATTGCACAGTCTTATAGCCTTACTTTCCATGATATCTTCATGATTTTAAGTAACAACTTACTACATGAGGAGCGCAAGCGAGTTTGGAATTATGCGAGGGCATGTGCAGATGAGATACATCAGACTCAGCCAACTCACCCTACTGGGAATGATGCTGTCCCAGAGCACGAACCACACTGGGATTATAACACCCCGGGTGGGATTTTGGCTAGAGATCAGTTTGTAACTTGCCTCATGTCTGGTCTCCGTAAGGCTGCCCTAAAGCCCATAAATTATGATAAGCTCCTAGATATAGTTCAGGACAAATCAGAGAATCCCTCTCAATTCCTACAGCGTCTGAAACAAGCCTTTTTACAGTATACTAACTTAGACCCTGAGACGCTAGTGGGAAGACAACTTCTCATGACATACTTTTTCGTTCAGAGCTGCCCTGACATTAGAGCTAAACTTAAAAATTTGGAGAAAGGACCCCTAACTCCACAGGATGAGGCCCTAAGAGTGGAGTTTAAGGTATGCCATGGGAGAGATAACCAGACCCTTAAGCACAGATACCAGATGCTAGCTGAAGCCGTCCGACCGGCCTCAGCATCTGCCCGGGATCCCTTGCCCTCCAGGGCCAGAGGACTGCAGCGTCCATGCTTCAAGTGTGGTCAGAAAGGGCACTGGGCCCAGGGTTGCCCGAACCCCCGTGCACCATGCAAGCCACGTCCTAGATGTCAGGAAGCAGGCCATTGGTCAGTGGACTGTCCCCGTGTCCCATGTGACAAGAGGACATGAAACACAGACGGCCTTCCAGCTGATCTCTTAGCCCTGGCTATGGATGAGGACTATGAATGGTGGGGCCTAGGCTCTCTTGACCCGACCACCATCATCTCTGAAAGGGAGCCCCGGGTGGACATTAAAGTATCAGGGCAGTCTATCTCTTTCCTTTTGGTCACCGGTGCCACATACTCAGTCCTAAAGGAGTTTTGGGGACCCACCTCTCCTTCTTGTCTTCCTATTGTCAGGGTAGGAGGACAGCCTTACTTACCTCAGCGGACTCCACCGCTTAGCTGTATTTTTAGGGATTCCCCTTACTCATTCATTTTTGGTTATACCGACTTGTCCGGTGCCTTTACTAGGGAGGGACCTTCTAGCTAAGGTAGGAGCTTCTATTTCTTTTGCTGCCCACATTCGCCTAACTCCAGACTCGCCAGCGGCTCCCCTCCTCCTCCTCCTAGCTACTCACCCTACAGGTGCCAGTACGTCATTTCCTTTACCAGCCTCTCAGGTAGACCCCAAGGTCTGGGACACCCAGAACCCTTCTGTGGCTAGACACCATCCCCCCATTGTCATTCAGTTACAGGACCCCTCTAGGTACGTTGCTCAAGTTCAGTACCCACTCCCACTCCAGAGCCTTAAGGGACTTAAACCTATTATCTCTGACCTCCTAAGGAAAAATCTGCTTTGTCCTAGCTCCTCCCCTTTTAACACCCCTATACTGGCAGTAAAAAAACCTAATGGGACTTTTCGTCTGGTTCAGGACCTCCGGCTCATTAACTCTGCGGCGGTGCCCCTCCATCCTGTGGTTCCTAACCCTTATACACTCCTCTCTACTATTCCCCCCGGGGACATCTCACTTCTCAGTTTTAGATCTTAAGGACGCCTTTTTCTCTATAACCCTCCACACCCAGTCTCAAAATATCTTTGCTTTCACCTGGACTGATCCAGATACTCATGTCTCCACTCAGCTCACCTGGACTGTTCTACCTCAGGGTTTCCGGGACAGCCCACACCTTTTGGTCAGGCCCTGGCTTCTGACCTGCTCTCTCTGTCTTTCCCTAAATCCAAGTTCATACAGTATGTAGATGATATTTTACTTTGCAGCCCCTCCTTGGAAGTTAGTCGGACTGACACCTCCACTCTCCTAAATTTCCTGTCTAGCAGGGGTTACAGAGTCTCACCTTCTAAGGTTCAATTGTCTACTCCTCAGGTCACCTATTTGGGACTAACCATTACCCCAACCCACAAGGCTATTACTGTAGACAGAAAAAACTTAATCGGGTCTCTTGCAGTTCCTTCTACTAAAGAGGAGATTTTGTCATTTCTAGGAATAGCTGGCTTCTTACGCTCCTGGATCCCCTCTTACTCTCTCCTTGCCCGCCCCCTTTATGAGGCGGCCCTTGGACCTCCACATGAACCCCTCCTTAACCCTGCTACTAAGCCCTTTCAGAGACTTAAACAGGCTCTCCTGAAAGCCCCTGCTCTTCATCTACCAGATTTAACTCATCCTTTCTCCCTCTATGTAACAGAAAAAGAAGGATTCGCCTTTGGAGTTCTAGGTCACCAGCTAGGACCTTCCTTTGCACCTGTAGCATATCTGTCGAAGAAGCTAGACCTAACCACCCAAGGATGGGCATCCTGCATACGTGCTTTAGCAGCTGCTGAGCTTCTTATCCGTGAGTCAAAGAAACTAACTTTTGGGTCACCCATCACTGTCTTCTCCCACCACAACCTGTCCCATCTCCTAACCTACAGAGGCTTACAAACTCTACCTCCTTCCCGAGTTCTTTCCCTCCAGGTGGCATTAGTAGAAGATGCCACGCTTACTTTCCAATCTTGCCCACCCCTTAATATCTCAAATCTTCTACCTCAACCTAATGCTAACTATTCTCCAGCTCATTCCTGCATTGAAACCTTGGAGGAACTATTGCCCCATCCTTTACACATACAGGAGGGCACACTACCTCAGGCCACCTATACCTGGTACACAGATGGCAGCTCTTTTTTTTTACATGAGGGGACTGGTAAAGCAGGTTATGGCATAGTGTCAGACACCAGGGTGGTGGAAGCACGGGCACTTCCTGCCCACACTACTAACCAACAGGCTGAATTAATAGCCCTCACCCATGCCTTCCAATTAGCACAGGGACATTCTCTAAATGTTTACACAGACTCTAAATATGCTTTTCATATCCTCCTGTCCCACGCAGCTATTTGGAAGGAATGTGGGCTACTTACTACAAGAGGAGGATCCATAGCTAACTCAGGTTATATTATGGCCATGCTAAAGGCCTCTCACCTCCCCAAAGCTATAGGAATTATTCACTGTCGGTCACACCAGACTGACAGCTCCGTTATCTCTAGTGGCAACAACTGGGCTGATAAAGCAGCTAGGGCTGCAGCCCTCCGAGGCCCAGATCTACCTCACCCACCACAGGGAGTCCATACACTACAACCCACATCCTCACAGCCACCTCCTAACATGAGACAAATTCTGTCCTACTTACACCAGCTTTTCCACCCTAACAGTAAGGCTCTTTCTGTGTTTGTCAAGGCTCACCTCAAACCTACTTCTGAGGACTTAAATTTCTTAAAAACTATCAGTGCCTCCTGTAAAACCTGTCAGATATCAAACCCTAACTCCACGAATCGTAGCTCCCCTTTTCCCACACACCAGTTTAGGGGCTCTCTCCCAGGGACTGACTGGCAACTTCACAAATGCCCACAGTCAGGCGAGTTAAATACCTCCTGGTACTAGTGTACCAGTGGATACTTTCTAAGGGTGTGTAGAAGCGTTTCCTACTACTAACAAGAAAGCTCAGACCGTCTCTGACATCCTTCTCAGGGAAATTATCCCCCAGTTTGGGATTCCAGCCTCTCTTCAGTCAGACAATGGTCCTGAGTTTACCTCTCAGATCTCTCAAACCCTTTCTAAAGCTCTCAATATTCCTTGGCATTTTCATATTCCATACCACCCCCAGTCCTCAGGGAAGGTAGAGCGAACTAACCGTTCTTTAAAGACTGTTCTGGTTAAAATGTCACAGGAACTTCACCTTGACTGGGTAAAGCTTCTGCCTCTGGCCCTTTTCAGGCTTAGGGCTCTCCCTAAACAACTGCTTTTCATTTCACCCTTTGAACTCATGTATGGGCGGCCTGCTCTAACACCTGGCCTCTCACCTAAACTCTCACCTCTCCCTGACCCCCTGCTTACACCTTTACTTCATCATCTCTGTTCTGTACCTCTCCAATTAACATAGGGGATCAAGTACTTCTTTCTCCTCTAGACCAGAACCCCCCCTCCCCCGTCTCCTAAGTGGAAGGGCCCTTTCAAAGTAATTCTTGTCACTCCAACAGCAGCTAAGCTTGAGGGCCTTCCCCACTGGATTCACTTATCCCACCTCAAGCCCTTTACTTCTCCACCTGAGACTCACCCTTCATACACAGTTTCTACAACAGGACCCTGTTCCCTTAGGTTTCAGAGGACACTGAAATCATCCACTTTACCTCCCATTTCAGAAGAATAAGGCTCAATTTCTACAAGGCTGATTTAAACTCTCCTGCTTCTAATTACACTCTGCTCATCAATTTCCAAAGTAAAACTCTTAATCCAACCAATTAGCTGTTATTACAGGAATGCCAGCCTAAAAGCCATGGATCTAAAGATACAAGGACCACCAAGTGTTTGTGCCTTCTGGGTAAAGGTAACCAGAAAGATTTCATACCACCTAGATATGATCTAATATGTCTAATCTTTATGTTTTCACAAACTTTAAGGACTCTTTAAGTTCCAGGGAGCTGAATCAGATCCAAACAGGTCAGATTCACTCCAGGTAATATCCAACCTTTCCCCAGTCCCAATTCCCCTTCCCTCATCTTGGGACACCTTGGGAACCCCTCCCTCGCCTTACAATCTCCCCTCAAATACCAGGACCTAAGAAAAAATTTATTTTCTTCTAAACTTAACCTTGTCCTCTGCTCTGCGAACATTTTGTCAGGTCTAAAAGGCACCAGAGATTACCATAATGCCCGCACTACAATGAAACAACAATCAAACCCAGGACGTGGCAGCACCCCAACCCCCCAAAGACGGTCAACGCCCCAGGCCAGCAGGAAGCAGCCTTGAGACATCTTCGCCCCTACTTCCCTAACCTGCCACGCCCAATTCTCCAACTTTTATAATAAACAACAGCCAGGATTGTAAGAACAAAACACCTGGATGACCCTGACCTCACTCACCCGCCATGCATTGCAACCTGTGAGGGGCAAAGCCCCAGTGCGCATACACAACATCCCCTTTAAAAGGTCCTGCCGCCCATCTCTCTTCCCTTCTTTTTGGCTCCTCTTGGGTTGGCTGACTACCCATCCCCCTCCCCCCCCCTTTCTGGTAAACAAACTCCACGTGGGTTGTTCATCCATTGTTCCTTTCTTTATATCAGCAGCTGCAGCTTAAACAAAAGAATAACACTACCTGAGCTGTCAAATGCAACAGTCTATTGTTCCTGTTGTTACCAAAGAGAGACACACAGATGGCCTTTCTCCAAAGGTTTCATTGCTTACCATAACAGAGAAAAGCAGTAATTAACATTAGTTGTATATAAATCCACGATCACGTGCCTCATCTATAGTTCCTGAATTTCAAAGAATGTATTCAGCTGTCCGGAAAGCACATTCCAACTCTACACCTCAGTCGCCGTGATGCTTGAGCTCAGGCATAGCCTGATTTTGATAGAATGTTGTCAACTTGGGTAGGTTTTATACAAGGCCAGACTGATCTAATCTGTGTTCTAGAAAATTCTCAGACAATGTCTTATCTTGTCATTGTCTCTGCAAATCAACCTAAGCCCATCCTTTCTCTCCTTCCAGCCTTGGGCTAAACTTTAGTTGAATTAGACATTCCATCTGAATCGTATATGAACCTCACCTTCTCTTTAGCATTTTCCATCTTTATGTGTTTGTGTTTAATATTTCATTTATCATTTCCTGCTATTTCCCAGCTCATTCATTCTCTCATGAGCTCTGTTTAATATGCTATTCCATCTACTCCCAAGTTTGTCTCTGTGTGGTAGACATAACATTCAATTGACAAGTAGTGGCATTTAAAGTACATTCTCACCTGCACAGGGGTCGGTCACCACTGCCTACGTCTAAAATGTTTCACCACACAAAAGGAAATTCCATAGCAAGATGACACTCTTAACCTCTGAGCCATCCCTCTGTCCCCAGCCATACAGATTACAATAATACAATCGACTAAACTTAAATTTTACTACTATACTTCCTGCCACAGATAGGACTTTCGAAGCATACAGATTTCCCCGTTTTGTTGCAAACCTAGTAAACAGAATTTGAAAGTAGTGTCTTGACCAGCATATCTGTGACTTCTTTATGGATGATTCATTTCTGGTTAAGAACCAAATCTATGCCCGGGTGTTGGTGGCACACATCTTTAATTCCAGCACTTGGGAGGCAGAGGCAGGCAAATCTCCATGAGCTCAAGGTCAGCCTGGTCTATAGAGCGGAGTTCCAGGACAACCTCCAAAGCAAAACAGCGAAACCCTGGCTAGAAAAACAAAACAAATAAACAACCAAACAAGAACCACATTTGTAGGTAAAAGAAAGAAAGGATTGTAAGTTATAGAGAGTTAAATAGACAGGCAGATAGGCCAAGGAACAATTTACATAAGATGATTGTCTTAGTTACTATTGCTGTAATGAAACACCATGACCACAAACAACTTACGGAGAAAAGTTTATTTGGCCTATGCTTCCATTTCACTGTTCATCACTGGAGGAAGTCAGGGCACCAATGCAAGCAAGGCAGGAACCTGGAGGCAGGAGCTGATGCAGAGGCCATAGAGGGGAGCTGCTTACTGTCTTGTTTCCCCTAGCTTGCTCAGCCTGCTTATAGAACCCAGGACCACCAGCCCAGGCATGGCACCACCCACTGTGGGCTGGACGCTCTCACGTCAATCAGTAATTAGGATAATACCCTACAGTTGGATCTAATGGAAGCATTTTCTCAACTGAGGTTCCCTCCTTTCAGATGACTTACTGCTGTTGGGGGTGGAGGCAGCCTCCAGCAACACAGGGCTTTGACAGGGATCCAGGGAGTCAGTGAGGCTAAACTTTTCTATCTGGTGGGGGTTAGGGAAAAAGGCACTCACGAACTTTCTTGATGATTTCCTTCTTTATTCTTGTGTTTCTTTATCTCTCTCTCTCTCTCTCTCTCTCTCTCTCTCTCTCTCTCTCTCTCTCTCTCCCCCTGTCCTTATGGGTTTCTTTAATAGTTTTATAGCCCAACAGAATCTTCCAGGCAGTACAAGAATCAAAGCAGGTGCATTCCATTTCTCAAGTGAATGATTACAGGTAAAAAAAAAAACATGCTTTTCATCTCCCTCACTTGATTAAACATTTTATGTATTACAGGTGGAAAACAAATCATCCCAAGAACCCACATACATTCATACCCAAGCAATTTGTTATAGCTTAACCGTGTGGGCAAGCAAGGTGTTCTTGTCAGGTCTTTTACTGGCAGGCTGCATCTTACAATTACAAACAAAGGTCCAATTATTTTATTACTTATCTTGAAAGGTACTCTTATAAGGAATCTTAAAGGAATCTCAAACCTAAACTTTCATACTTTCATATATGAAAATCAATCAGCTCTACTTTAGATCTTTAGGATGCATAGCCATTCATTAATACATTAATATATATATATATATATATATATATATATATATATATATATATCAGGAGATTTAGGGCAGAAATGGGTAAGGAATTTATCATCACATTTGGTCATCAACCAAACCTAGCAAGCAGAGTATGTCAGCCAGTAATAACTGAGTTTCTTTGTTCTTCTTCCCTGACCTGAAAGAGTTCACATTTAGCCATCTGCCTTTCTAAAACATTAGATTGTCTTCTTGGGGGTCCTTCACCTCAAAGTTATTTAACAAAAACACCTTTGTCTAACTTTGTTATTTTCAAAGCTTTGTTTCAGTTGTGGTACTCTGAGACCTGTGAACACATCTCCCAACATAAAGGTTAAAATAATCTAAACTAGCTGGGCTACTGGGACTCAATTGTTAATCCTTAACTTGAGCTACAATCTATACTGTTCCTTAGGTGAAATTTACAGACCCTAGCTGTGAAACATATCCTTGTATTTATTTTTATTCACCAAAAACTCTGTTTAAGCTATCAATATTATTATCAAATTAGACAGTACTGCTTAGGGAGGTGTCATCTTCTTGACAATCCACAGGTAAAAATGCCCAGTAACATGGGATGTTTCCAAGAGATAAATACACTACATTACAGGCAGTGGAGATCTCCCCGTGTCTACACACACACACACACACACACACACACACACACACACACACTCACACACACACACACAAATATGACTATTTTATAAGCACTGACTACATATAAACTCAGGAAGTATATGGAATAAAACCACGAATGTTCCTGAGCTATATCTATATGATAGCCTTTGGCATTTATTTTAAAATAAAGACCTTTCCTCAGCTGCCATCAAGGTGCTTGGTCAGTCCTTCTGAGGAAGCTAAGGCTGAGTTGGGGTGAGGCCCTCACTTCATCTGGGGACTAGCAAGGTGCCTGCAGTCGGCCACATGGCCTCCATCTCCAAACTTGCCTGCATCTACTCCACCCTGGTCCTGCATGACCATGAAGATTAGGTGACAGTCATGGAGGATAAGATCAGTACACTCATCAGCATAGCTGGTGTCAATGCTGAACCTTTCTGGCCTGGCTTGTTGTCAATGGCCCTGGGCAATGTCAACACTGGGAGCCTCACTGCAGTGTAGGGGCTGGTGGGCCCATGCCAGCAGTCAGTCCTGCCCCCTCCACCACTGCTGCCCCAGCTGAGAAGAAAGTGGA
Source organism: Cricetulus griseus (assembly GCF_003668045.3). Taxonomy (NCBI): domain Eukaryota; kingdom Metazoa; phylum Chordata; class Mammalia; order Rodentia; family Cricetidae; genus Cricetulus; species Cricetulus griseus. Next base: position 64,955,186 of record NC_048601.1, read on the forward strand.
AGCAAAGAAGGCAGAATCTGATGATGACATGGGCTTTGGTCTTTTTGACTAAACCTTTGAACACCTCCAACAAAAAGCTGAACTTGTTGGTGGCCGGCTGGTCTTAGTTGTATGCACAGCCTTTTTTTTTTTTCTTCAGTTTTATCAGTTTGAATTTATTCTAGTCTTACAAATATATTGTCCAGAAAGACACAATCATAGACACTCGAACAAGCTAGACAAGCTAATGAAGTGGTGGGATTTTTCCAACCTTAAGAATATTGTAAATGGAGACACAGTCAACATGTTTAAATAGTTAACTGCTACCACATAGAAAATAGATTTATGGATTTGTTCTTTGTTATACAGGAAGGTAGTTCTCCAAGTTTAAAACTCCTTAGGAATAAAAAACAATACGTGATTTCAGGAGGTTGCTGTCACCTGTCCAGAACACATTAATGAAACTGTCTGCAAGCTCTATTTGTTCTATTTTAAGGAATTTATAAAAAAAAAAAAAACAACCCAATAGTTTCATACGTATGACCTGGTTTTAGTTAAATGGGAGTAAAGAACATTGACTAACAAGCTTGCCAACCTCTGCAAATCACTTAGGTAACTGTGAAGAAGTCTTGTAATCTCTAACAATAATGAGGAAATAGAGGGTACAATTAATGTATTTCTTTTTGTTTGTTTATTTATTTTATAAAGACAGGGTTTCTCTGTGTAACAGCCCTGGCTGTCTTGAAACTTGCTCTGTAGAACAGGATGACCTCGAACTCAGAGATCATCTACCTGCCTCTGCCTCCTGAGTTCTGGGATTAAAGGCAAGTGCCACCATAGCCTATCTCAATTAATGTATTTTTAACACTCTTAAACTGTTGAATTCTTGCTGCTAATAAAAGCTCATGGTGAGGCCAGGCGTTGGTGGCACACGCCTTTAATCCCAGCACTCGGGAGGCGGGAGGCAGAGGCAGGCGGATCTCTGTGAGTTCGAGGCCAGCCTGGTCTCCAGAGCGAGTGCCAGGATAGGCTCCAAAGCTACACAGAGAAACCCTGTCTTGAAAAACAAAAAAAACAAAAACAAAAACAAAACAAAAACAAAACAAAACAAAACAAAACCTCATGGTGAATCTGTATATAAAGTAGAAATAAATTTCTGTCTGGAGAAATTTTAATAGAAATCATATGGCCCCGCCCATATTCCCATCTAAGCTAGCTTCCTCCCAGGTTGCAGGGTCAGCTCCTGCCTACAGGTTTGTACAGCTTCTTGAGGTTTCAAAAACAAACAAACAAACAAAGACCTTATGCTATTTTAACAGTCAGAAAAGGAACTGGCTGTAAAATTGATTGGCACAAGAAAGTACAAGCTTTGGCAGAAGCCAGGGTGGAATGTGTTAAGAACAGCATAGTTTAACCTTCAATGAAAAGAAATAGCATCAGCCCCATAGATGGTCCAGTGGATAAGCAGGCTTGTTACCTCACACAATGGAAGGAAAGAACTAACTTCTGCAAGTTGTCCTCTGACCTCAGCCCCCATATACAAAATAAATAAATTCCAATTTTTTACAAAAGAAATTGCATCTGTTCTATGAAGAGGAAAGGAAGATGGCAGGTAAACAGAGCAAGTTGGGTAGGTAAAAGCAAGTTGGAAGGTTTAAGGCCAGATTCTATTTTCCAGGGATGCAAGGATGGTTCAACATACGAAAATCCATCAATGTAATCCACCATATAAACAAACTGAAACAGAAAAACCACATGATCATCTCACTAGACGCTGAAAAAGCCGTTGACAAAATCCAACATCCCTTCATGATAAAGATCTTGGAGAGAACAGGAATAACAGAAACATATCTAACCATGATAAACACAATATACACCAAACCAATAGCCAACATCAAACTAAATGAAGAGAAACTCAAAGAGTTTCCTCTAAAATCAGGAACAAGACAAGGCTGTCCACTCTCTCCATATCTCTTCAATATTGTACTTGAAGTTCTGGCTAGAGCAATAAGACAAGAACAGGGGATCAAAGGGATACAAATTGGAAAGGATGAAGTCAAACTTTCACCATTTGCAGACAACATGATAGTCTACATCAGTGACCCGAAAAACTCTACTAGGGAACTCCTATGACTGATAAACACCTTCAGCAAGGTAGCAGGATACAAAATTAACTAAAAAAATCAGTAGCCCTACTATATACAGATGATAAATCCAATGGGAAGGAAATCAGGGAAACATCACCTTTCACAATATCCACAAGCAACATAAAATATCTTGGGGTGACACTAACCAAAAAGGTGAAAAATTTGTACAATAAGAACTTTGAGACTTTAAAGAAAGAAATTAAAGAAGATACCAGAAAATGGAAAGATCTCCCATGCTCTTGGATAGGTAGAATTAACATAGTAAAAATGGCAATCCTGCCAAAAGCAATCTACAGATTCAATGCAATCCCCATCAAAATCTCAACACAGTTTTTCCACAGACATTGAAAGAACAATACTCAACTTTATATGGAAAAATAAAAAAAAAAAAAACCCAGGATAGCCAAAATAACTCTTTACGATAAAGGATCTTCTGGAGGCATCACCATCCCCGACTTCAAGCTCTACTATAGAGCCATAGTTCTAAAAACAGCTTGGTATTGGCACAAAAATAGACAGATGGAATCGAATTGAAAACCCTGATATTAACCCACACACCTATGAACACCTTATTTTTGACAAAGGTGCTAAATCTATAAAATGGAAAAAAGATAGCATCTTCAACAAATGGTGCTGGTACAATTGGATTCGGACATGCAGAAAATTGCAGATAGATCCATACCTGTCACCATGCACAAAACTTAAGTGCAAATGGATCAAAGATCTCAGCATAAATCCAGCCACACTGAATCTTCTAGAAGAGAAAGTGGGAATTACCCTTTAACAAATTGGCACAGGAGACCGCTTCCTGAACATTACGCCAGTAGCACAGACATTGAGGTCTGCAATTAATAAATGGGACCTCCTGAAACTGAGAAGCTTCTGCAAGGCAAAGGAAACAGTCAGTAGGACAAAACGACCACCCACAGAATGGGAAAAGATCTTCACCGATCCCACATCTGACAGAGGACTGATTTCCAAAATATATAAGGAGCTCAAGAAGCTAGCCACCAAAACACCAAACAATGAAATTAAAAAGTGGGGTGCAGAACTAAATAGAGAATTCTCAACAGAGGAATCTGAAATGGCTGAAAGACACTTAAGAAAGTGCTCAAAATCCTTGGCCATCAGAGAAATGCAACTCAAAACAACTCTGAGATACCACCTCACACCTGTCAGAATGGCTAAAATCAAAAATACCAATGACAATCTATGCTGGAGAGGATGTGGAGAAAAAGGAACACTCCTCCATTGCTGGTGGGAGTGCGAACTTGTAAGACCACTCTGGAAATCAGTATGGCGGTTGCTCAGAAAAATGGGAATCAGTCTACCTCAAGATCCAGCCATTCTTCTCTTGGGTATATACCCAAATAGTGCATGTTCATACAACAAGGACATATGTTCAACCATGTTCATAGCAGCATTGTTTGTAATAGCCAGAACCTGGAAGCAACCTAGATGCCCCTCAACTGAAGAATGGATTGAGAAAATGTGGTACATTTATACAATGGAGTACTACTCAGCAGAAAAAAGCAATGGAATCTTGAAATTAGCAGGCAAATGGATGGAACTAGAAGAAACCATCCTGAGTGAGGTAACCCAGTCACAAAAAGACAAACATGGTATGTACTCACTCATATATAAATTTTAGACATAGAGCAAAGGATTACCAGCCTATAATCCTCTTCCCCAAAGAAACTAGGAGACATGAAGGACTCTTAGGGATAAATGGTCCCCAGGAATGGAAGTGGCATGAACTCCTGAACTAATTGGGAGCATGAGGGTAGGGGGGAGGGAGCTGCTACAATAAGAGCAAGAGAAGAGGAGAAGAGGAGAGGAAAGGGAGGGGCAGAAATACTGAGTTGGGGGAAGAATAGAGGAGAAAGAGCAGGATGAGAGATACCATATCAGAGGGAGCCACTACAGGTCTGAGAAGAGATCTGGAACCAGGGAGATCTCCAGAGACCTACAAGGATGACACGATCTGGATCTGACAATCCAGGCAATGGTGCAGCGGATAACCTAAACGCCCTTCCCCTAAAATGAGATTGATGACTTCTCTTTATGCCATCCTAGAGCCCTCATCCAGCGGCTGATGGGAGCAGAGACAGACATCCGCAGATAGACACTGAGCTATTTTCCTTATGAAGAAGGAGATACGGCCAGTGGTTGAGAAGGATGGAAATGGGATAGCAAATCATCATATAAAAGTAAGGGAGGAGTTAAATTTCAGGTCCTGTGAACTTCTTGAAATTGTGTTCCTCTTTGTGTCTATACTTTTTTCTATAGATTTGTTCAATTCTCAAATGATTCTGTGATCTGTCCTTCCTTAGGACTGGGAATGTGGCCTCTAAAATGTGTCCCTTAGCTTTGACTTGTGAGGCAGGATGCCTTGCTCAACTTTGCCGGGAGCTCATGATGTGTATTTTGTTCTTTTGGTGACATCTTGTGGTCAAATAAATGTATTACTAGGTAAGTTAGGAATTGTGGATCTTGTGGTAGATTTGTAAAAGACTTGAGTGGTTAGTGTCTCAGAAGTCAGGAAATCAATAATTATTATATTTCCCATATGATATTGAGACATTGTTTATGTATATCTGATAAGCCATGGTCAGTCTTGGATAATTGTATTTTGGGAATTGGGTTTCGGAAAGGAAAGATTCCCTGTTCCTACCCCTGGCTGAGGTCCTTGCTCTTCACTGTGTGATATGTGAGCCAGCAGCATTGGTGTCATCTGGAACTTGTTAGATACACAGACTCTAACATCCTGCCCCCAACTCCCTGAATCAGCCAGCATCGTATTTCGCAAGCAGCTCACTGAAGGTTAAATTTTAAGAAGGGCTGCCATGGAAAACAAGAAGGGTATCCAGCATACACGAGGTAGGAATGGTGTGCAGCGAGTGGGCTTTTCCTTCCTGATGACTCCCAGCTACAGGCTGGGTTGCTTTATAACCCTATTGGAAGACTTTTATTGTAAGAAATTCCATCTACATCAGAGCTATCATCTCTATTCTGCGGTGATTCCATGATCTCTTTTAAAGCATCCAAAGACAATATTATTCTTCCCTTCATCTTTCTTCTTTGAGCCCCCCTCCTTCCTAAACACCTTGTTTCTTAAGTCTATATACAACACTTTTGCAGAACTTTTCCCTGGCAATTCCGCAATACAAATAGCTGTCAGAACAGAGTGAGACCTGGTAAGAACTAGCAAGCTAGACCTGAGCATCTATCTCTATAGGTCAATTAAGTGAATGAGTAATAGAAAAAGGTAGAAAGGTGAAATTTATCCAATGTGGCTGCATTGGGAAGAAGATAGAAAGAAGTTCAGGGCTCCTCAAGTCCATATTCAGGGTCCCAACAGGAGGCTTGGCTTTCAATAGGAAGCAACTAAGATAATTCAGTAGTCCTCCTGGTCAAGGTATGGTTTTACTCCCACTGTCTCTCCAGAATGGCACCCTGACAAGTCAGAACTCAAGAAACTGTCTTTCTGGGAGACAGTCTTCCTCTGTGGCTGGCACCGGGCTTCAGCATTAGATTCCAGGGGAAATTCCAGTTTCCTGGGGTCCTAGCGTCTCATTGTTCTAATAGGCAAAGAGGGTTAAAAAAAACCAGTGTCTGTTCAGAATATTGCCACCCTGATGGCATGGTCCCATGCAGAACAATTTTCTTCTGGCAATCTCCTCTCTTGTTCTGCTCTGGGTTTTATTTGTCAACTGTGTTGTCAGTGAAAGAAAAACCCCTCCTTTCTCACCATGGGAAAAGCAAACAGGCATGTAGACCCAGGAAGCTGCCAAGTTTGTGGGCAATAAAGGGGCAAGCTAGTTAGTTATTAACCAGCAGACGGCATCATTTCCCTCAGTACATTGACCTTGGCACCTCTCTTCTCCGGAGGCTCTTATCCTGACAGGTCTGCCCAGGGTGGTAAGGCAGTGAAGGCAAGAAGCCTTTCTCCTTCTTCTCTGACATTTCCGCCATGGGCAGTAAGGCAGTGAAGGCAGGAAGCCATCCCCCTTCCTGTCTCTAACCTGATCCAGGCAGCAGCAGTTAGATAAGCACAAGGCAGCTTGCGGTGGAAATCACAGGCAGTGTGGCAGTCAGTGGATCTGGGGCGGGTAAAGCTGAGGGGGGAGTTTCAAGAAACCGATGCTTTAAATGCATTTGGCCTCTCAAGGCACTGGTGTCCTCACTATTTTATATTGAAAGATACAGAATTGTGGAAATATTAAGGTATGTTTGGGAAAGCTTAAGGAGCATAGGAGCTGTACGAGGGCTAATGGAAGCAAAAGGAGATTTGAGGTAAAGTAAGGGAAGGAATAATGACCAGCCATTCGGGTGAAGCGTTTCCCACTTTCTCACCCAAATCTGGTACTGTTATATAAAAATCACAGTTTCAGCTTAAAACAAACAAATGAAATACAAAAGAAAAGTTAATTTTGAAACAAGATCTCACCATGCATCCCCAGGTGGCTTGAGATTTACTATATATCCCAGACTGGTCTGAATCGGTGACCCTCCTCATTGCCTCAGCCTTCCAAGTGCTAGTTGTCATGTCCCTGACACTCTGGACAAATGGCTAACTTCCTATTAGCACAGGAAAGCCCAAGCTGGCCAGGTTCACAACTGCCCCGTACCCTAAACCTCTCCAGCCAGGGGCCTCTCTTCCCTTTCCCCAGCTTCTCTTTCCTATAGAACCCTGCCATTTCAACCAGGCATTTTCTTGATCCTCTGCTCTCAGCTCCTTCCTCTCTTGATCCTCTCTCTGTCGTCTCCTTTGCCCTCCCTCTTTTCCTCTCTTGCTCTCCTGCTCTCTCCTCTCATGGCAGGTTCAGTCTGCTGGCTCTGTTCAGTCTCCTATTTTCTCTCCCTGCTCTGGACTATTCCAGATGTCTGTGGCTATACTCTCCCTAATATCCACAAAAAAAACCCCGTCTCCTTAACTATACCTTAAAGTGGTCATGTCCTCATTTTCATTCCCCGTGACCTCCACTGATAGGGTTCAGAAAGCACCCCTGCAAGTTCTATGTTCTTGTGTTCTGGAATAAAGACTTGGGCAGAGATAAGCAAATAGGTGGATAGTAGCAAGCAGAGTAAGAGAAATTGTTGAGAAAAGGTATACTAGGGCTGTAGAGAGATGGCTCAGAGTTTAAGAGTGCTTGCTGCTCTCACAGAGGACCCTAATTTGGTTTCCAGCACTCAGGTTGAGAGGCTTGTAACTACTTGTAACTCCAGATTCAGGGATCCAGTGCCCTCTAATGGCTTACACAGACATTGTGTTCACATGCACAAATCCACACACACATAATTAAAAATTAAATATTTTTTTAAAAATTAGAAAAAGAAGCCAGGAAGTGGTGGTGCACACCTTTAATCCCAGCCCTCAGTAGACAGAGGCTGGAGGATCTCTGAATTTGAGGACAGCCTGGCCTACAGAACTAGTTCCAGGACACCCAGGGTTACACAGAGAAACCCTGTCTTGAAACAAACAAACAACAATAACAGCAAATAAGAAACCCAAAACAAAACCCAAGAAAGGTTGCAAGAGAAGAAATGGGCAAAGAAAGTGAGTTCTCTAGCTCTAATAGCCTCACCGCACAAAGGATTGGGTTTTTATGTAACATATCTTGAGCTTTGGAACTCATTTGCATAGTGTGGGCTTTTCTGAACATGCTTTGTCTGTTACATGTAGTTCCACATATAATTTCATCGATCACATATCTCATTAGCTTCTTAAATTTCCACTAGGTCTGTGTGTTTTAGTATCGCAATGAGCCATGAGTCACCTTCATCCTCTCTGCAGTGCCTCTACCCGTGTGCCTCTGGTTTCAGCCAGTTTTAGTTGGTTTTGGGTTGTGTGCTCCACTTTTGCCAACTTTTCTCATTACATGAGGCTTTATACAAGGCATCCTGGACCTCACTCTCCACCCTACCCCCATGCTCACTGGGGTCACAGGTATGCAGCAGCCAGGCCAGCTTTAGCCTCTTTAAAAAACCTTACCAGCTCAAGCATTTTGTTCTTCAATGACTGAAGGTGTGTGTGTGTGTGTGTGTGTGTGTGTGTGTGTGTGTGTGTGTGTGTCTGTCTGTCTGTCTGTCTGTCTGTCTGTCTGTCTGTCTGGGGGGGGTGAGAGAGAGATAGACAGAGATATAGGGGGTTCTCCCTATGTATCTCAGGCTGCTTTTAAACTCATAATCTTCCTGCCGCAGTTTCCCAAATTCTGGAATTACAGACATTCAACACCATGCCTGACATGTGAGTGAAGTTACATTTTTATTTAGTCACCCATTTAAAATTGAGTTCTGTATTTTAAATCTACTAATGTATATTACTTTATATCAATTACACTGACACTTCCCACAAAATACAAATATATATACATAAATATATTACAATATGTAATGTTGTAATATTTCTTCTCTTCAATGTAGCCATCAGAGTGCACACAGTGGGTATGCTGAAGACATTCACCTATTGAAGGGACACTAGCCCACTTGAGCATGGCTCTGGCAGGCTTTGCCCTTCTCAATTCCCTCTGCCTTGCTAAGAATGGTTAGATTACATCCCTAAGGATAGCCCCCAAGTTCTATTCCCTTATTTGGCCACTTTCTCCTCCTGAGACTAACTACTAAGGTCCAGCTGTCAAATATTGAAATCCAGCAATCAAAATCCAGCCCCACTTTGGCTCACCTGACTAGTATGCCCAATTAAAATTAAGCATTCCATCCTAAAAGGGAGTCCTCTTTTATCTTTAGAAAGTAACATTTGCACATCAGTCTTCTCTCTACCCAGAGGCAGTCCTTGTCTCTCTGGGGCAAAGATCCCTTCCCCTTCTCTCTAGTCCTTTATCTCTCCTGTTTGTCTCTTAGTCCCTGTCCTCTGTCCCTCTGGGGCAAATGAATCTGCTTTGTGCTGAGAACTTGGCCTTGGGGGTCCTAAGAGATACTTTTCCTTTCTCCTACAACCTTACAAAGTTACCAGCAGGGATTCTGATAAAATATCTCAGTCAACCTCATGTTTGCCCTCTAGTATTATTTTTAATTTAATTTATTTTTTAATACATCCCTTCCAGTTTCCCCTTCCTCCACTCCTCCCAGCCCCTCTCCCCCACTCCCCAGATGTGAGTGAAGACTTTTGAAGAGGATGGCACGTCAAATACTTTCAAGTGTTTGGTTCCATTTCATGGAAATATAAATTGGGAAGAATCTAGGGAGAAAGTCAGGAATACATTTACAGGATCTGAACTATTTGCAAGACCCGCAGATGGAAAGGGTGGTGCTAGTGTGGAAGGTCTAGAAGTCCTGTGGAGGATGTTGTACTGAGACCCACTCTGGGCATGAAGGGGAGCCCTAAACTGGGTCTCTTAAGTGGCATCAGGCTTGGCAAGATGGAAAGTTTCAATACTGGACCAAAAAAAAAAAAAATGAAGGGAAGGGAGGCTTTCCTTTTTACACAGGCAGTGTTAGGCACTATCCAGTGTATTGACAGCACCTTGCAGCATGGCCATGGCCTCACTCCGTCTTGTTCTGCCTTTTCTGGGTACCATTCACAGACAGACACTTGCCCTAGTTCCAGCGACATGGTGCAAACCGGAGCTCAGAGGACAGAGCAGATCCCTTCTTCGGTGTCCTGATCAAGTTGTCTTTTATTCCAACAGTGTCAGCCTCAGGTCAACCAGTTTCTGCCACCAGAACGGAGAAAAGATGGAGGAGGGGCAGTAGAGACTGGACTGCTATTGGAAATGATGAAGCCTCGCTGCAAATGTGTCAGCCATGCTAGCCTTCTACCCTCACCCACCAAGTGTCTTTTCTCCACCCCCATCCCGGGGCAAGGGGCACGGAGGCGGCAGAGGAGGCCCAGTATGACTGGGACTTTCAGCACCAGTCAGTGGTTGTATGAGGACAAATCCCACCTCATGGCTTTTTCTTAAAAATCTATGATTTGTTTTGCTTCCTATAAACTTATTATTATTTCAAAATAAAAAGCTTTTTTTTTCACTACTAAACTTTGTTGTCTTTTCAAACCCTCAAAGTTATGTAGGTGACTATATACGCTGAGAAGGGAGGGAGAGAGAGAGAGAGCTCAGATAGCACGGACTTAGCTGGTTCACTCTTGGAACTGAGCTGTGACTCATTCTGTCTCCCTCTTACTGTACTTGAGATAGAAACAACCCCCAGCCTTTCAGATTCACCCTCTCTTTGTTCTCACGAAGCTGAAGCATGCTATCTGGGTTGAGGTGTTGTGTCACACTGTGTTCCTGTTCTTCACCTGAGGCCAAGGACACAAACTCTTTCCTCTCTCCTTTGGTTTGATCTCTGGATTAATGATTCAGACAACAGAGCTTTGGCTGGCTCCTCACCCCAGAGGCCGCCTTTACAGTTGGCTACAAACAGGTTTTCCTTCCAGTGTGCATGTATCACTGTTGATAAAGCAGTTACTCTTCGTAGAAGGCAGTTGTTTTAAAAGTTCTTCTTCTTTTTTTTTTTTTTTTGTTAAATTTTTTTGGAAAGTTCACAGAGTGGTTCTGGAAGGTTCTTTTCATTCTGCCTCCACGTGGCAGATTCGACTTGCGGGGTGAGTGCACATGAAAACCTTGGTGTACCCATGTCATAGGAGGAACATACTCTGTAATATGAATAGGTTTTTCCTCCACTTTTTTTTTTTTTTTGACTCTCTCACCCCTAGTACTTACTCCTCTGCTCCTCACCAATTTCTTTTTGGGTATGTGTTTGTGAGGGAGTGTGCACTACGGCAAAAGGAAGGGGATCTCGTATAAACTGATGACATGACTTCCCCATGGTACAGCTGACAGTTTTATTGTCCTTAAGAGAGAGGAAGAGTCCAGAGCAGACACAGGGAGAAGACTGAACACAGTCAGCAGACTGGCCATGACTAGGGATTTCCATGGGACCTTTTGGGCAACAACTAAATTGGATGAAACCCAGTCCCGTCACTGGCAGCTTTGTGTAATGAGGAGAGTTGGTGAGCAGGGTTTCCATCTTCCTCACTATTGGAGTCTTCATTAGGATCATCTTCATAAATTATAGGAAGTTTCCATTGCACTAGGTTTCTATACCACCCCTCAAATGCTCTCCAGTTCTAGTTGTCTCTCCCCCATTCCCTCCTTCAATCCCAACTTCCCTCCTCCTTCCTACTCGATATTCCCATTCTTATCCCCCCCCCCCGCTACAGTCCATTTATAAAATCTATTCAATTTCCCCCTCCCAAGGAGATCCATGTGTTCCCTCCAGTCCCTTCCTCTATGTCTAACCTCTCTGAGCCTAAGAATCGTAGCTTGGTTAACATTTACGTAATGGCTAATATCTACATAGAAGTGAATACATAACATATTTATCTTTCTGGATCTGGCGTACCTCATTCAGGATGATTTTTTTTCTAGTTAATCCATTTGCCTGCAAATTTCATGGATGTCATTTTTTTGAGTTCAGTAGTACTCCATTGTGTAAATTATCACATTTTATTTATCCATTCTTCTGTTAAGAGATATCTAGCTTGCTTCCAGTTTCTGGCTATTATGAATAGTGCTGCAATGAACATGGTTGAACAAGTGTCTCTGTGGTAGAGTAAAACTTACTTTGGGTATATGACAAGAATAGTATAGCTGGATCTTGAGGTTCTGATGTTTCTCAGGATCTACCATACTGATTTTTATAGTGGCTGTACAAATTTGCACTCCCACCAGCAACAGAGGAGTGTTCCCCTTGCTCTATATCCCCACCAGCATTAGCTGTCAGTTGTATTACTGATCTTAGTCATTCTGACAGGCGTAAGATCGAATCTCAAAGTAGTTTTGATTTGCATTTCCTTGATGACTAAGAATGTTGAATATTTCTTTAAGTGTTTCTTAATGAAATTTGAATTTCCTCTGCAGAGAATTCTCTGTTTAGATCTGTAACCCATTTTTAATTGGTTTATTTGTTTTTTTTATATCAAGTTTCTTGAGTTCTTTCTGTACTTTGGATATTAATCCTTTATGAGATGTGGAGTTCGTAAAAATATTTTCCCAATCTTTAGGCTGCTGCTTGGTCCAAATGACAGTGTCTTTTGCTGTGCAGAAGCTTTTCAGTTTCATGAGGTCCCATTTATTAATTGTTGATCTTAGTGCCTGGATCAACAGTGTTCTGTTCAGAAACTCATCTCCTGTGCCAATGAATTCAAGGCTATTCCCCACTTTCTTTTCTATCAGGTTCAGTGTGTCTGGTTTTATGTTGAGGTCTTTGATCCATTTGAAGTTGAGTTTTACATTCTTCTACATGATCCAGTTTGATCAGAACCATTTGTTGAAGATTTTGTCTTTTTCCAGTGTGTATTTTGTCATTCTCCATGAACTACCTGTCTTTTGCACTGGCCAGATAAGAAAGTTAAAAGGATATGTGGTGGGAACCACTACCCCTACACTTTCAAGTCCTTGATGATGGCACTAGTTTCTACAATTCTAGTGATGTGATACAATTTTTTATTCACTATCTTCCCTGGAAGAGACTACTCTAAAGGCTTCCATTTAGCCTTTCCAACCATGATAGCCCTTATTTCACTGATCAGGGAATCAGTGTGGGCATTCTGCCAACCTTTAAGCATATCTATCCTAACTATACATCCTGGGGCTGAGGAAATAATGACAGGATGATTTCAGAGACCCACTGGACCTACTGTGAGAGTTGGGCTTCAACCAAAACTCCATTAATCACTTGACCTCCATAAACCCCTATGAATCTCCATAAGCCACAGTGTTTCTTGAAATTTCACGGAATTAGAGTCAATTCAGAACCTGTATCCAACAGACCCTGTAGAGTCTGATTGTTTTCTTTCTCCCAGTGTACAGTTATCACTGCAAAAGGCCTGTAGGTCCCGCTGGTGAAGGACTGGAGAAAAGCTAACAGTTAAACTCTTAGGTATTTTATCAAGGTCCTTCCTCAGGGGAACCTGACCGTCCCTTCAAGGCATTCTGGGTCCACAAACAGGTTCAACTTTGGAAATTGGTTCATTGGCCAAGATCCTTTTTACCATGATCCAATGTAAACTTTTTTTGTTTTTTGAGAATTTTTCCATTTATAAGGATCAAATGAAAATGCAGTAGGCTTATCTATTTCATGCCTGGAAACAACATGTTTGATCAGCCAGTTCCAAGGGTCCATACAAGTCATACCATCATAAAAGTCACTTTGCCTACATTGTCCCTATGTGTCAGGCCATTATGGACATTGCTTTGTCTATGTTGCCTATTACAATCACAACAATTGTCTTGTCTTTGGCAATTCAGTGATACCAACTGGCCTCTGCTACTCTGGGCCCCAACTAAACCCACTGAATTTAATTCATCCAACTGAGAAGCAGTGTCTTAACTCTAAGGTCTAACACAGGAAAAGGGCAACAACAAACTCTTCAAATGTGCTGATGCCCCTCTCACTATTTTGCATTTTATAGGATTAGTGAAGGGCATGTCTTCTGGGCCTTCCCATTGTGGAGAATTAGGTTTTACATAGCATACCCACACCAGCATTGCAATTTCCCTGAGCCTTAAAAATCTCTTCATCAACACTAAGTCAAGGGATAGCAGGCATCTCTTACTCTTTTCAGTAAGCCATATTTGACAAATGCTCCAGCCAACCATTCAAAAAGACTTTTGGCACCTTAAAAAAAAACTGTGCAAACTTCCACATTAAACCTAGTGTTGTTATTGGTCAGCAGGAAGTAGTTTTGAGAACTCGACATCCTTATTCCCTAACCTGCCATGCCTAACTCCCCACCTTTTTAATAATAAGTAAAGGTGGGAATGAAAGGTTCAGGCATTACACTGGCCTGGCCCTGTTACCTGGCAGAATCCACTCAGGCAGTACCCTGGTCAGCCCAGGGTTCCATGAGAAGGAGTCTGCACTCAGGTGTAAAGGACCCCTTTAAAAGACAGACCCCCCACCCACTTATGCTCTCTTACTCTTACACACACACACACTCTCTCTCTCTCACCTTCCTCTCTCTCTCTTACCCTCTCTCTGTCTCTCCCTCTCATGCCCTGTAATAAACTGTATAGTTAATATACTCTCTATGCTCTCTATGGTTCATGTTCCATTGCACCAGTTTCCATTTCTCACCCTTCTAATTTTTAAACTTAAGCAAAATAACAACACCTAGAATCTTCACTCAGTGGGCCAATATCAATAATCTCAGCCTAATCCTCTTTTATATTCCTTCCACCATTATCCCACACCCTTAAAATCTGTTCCCACACGTTTCCTAGACTTCTGCTTGAATAAATTAGCAAACTCATTAAGCTCTTTAGTAGTGCAGCATATCTCCTCATGGACTACACTTTCTATCTCTCTTCTATGGGATTTCTTAGTCTGGTTATAGGTCTATGGGCAACTATTGGTGGACCCTGAGGGACATCAGTATTGTCTCACCTGGCATCTCCTTCAGAGAAAGTCACCACTGGCATAGCAGACAATGAAGACAGAAAAGGCAATATATCACAGGGTGGGGGTGGGAATACATCTTCTAAGAGTAGAGAGACTATTTCTTCAGGTGAAATAAACCCTTGAGACCTAAGGGTTCAAAGTTCTCAGCTTCAATAGGGTTCTCCCACACATCTTCACCCCCAGGTACAGGATCCCATTAGTTACCGTAGACACCCTCCCAGACTTGGACTTGAATCTTTGCTGTAATTCAGCCAATCTTATATTGAGGGGTTTGGTTGATTTTTTGCAACTTGAGTCTGGGGCTTCTGGAGAGAAGATTCTCTTGAAGGGCACACTTAGAAACCTTTAGACTGCTTATTTGCATCTGGAGTAGGTTAATTTTATCACTCAATTCATTGTCCTTTGCCAGAAGTTGGTTAATTTTATCACAGAGTGCATTATTTTCATTTGTCATTTTATCCAGAGATGCTAGAAGCAACCAACCAGCACCATCATTTTCCCCCTGATTGTTTTATATGCAGAGTCACCAAATCCAGTTCCTTTCACATTTGGTGAATCAGGATAATCAAATGTATTTGTCCTCTTATGTTTGCAAAATAGTTCACACTATGGGTTTTTAATACTTTCCGAGTTTCTAAGAGAGAGGCTTCAGTAATGTTAGGTATTGGTAAGTTGGAAAGCCTAGTCCCAATACTTAAGAAATTCATGCTTGTGCTTCTGGTGCTCTATCTAGGACCACTTCTCTATCAGTCAGGGCTCTCTGGAGCAGTGATTCTCAACCTGTGGGTCATGACCTCTTTTTGGGATTGTCTAATGACCCTTTCACAAGGTTCACTGAAGATCTTGGAAATATATTTTTACATGATGATTCTTAACAGTAGCAAAGTTACAATTACGAAGTATCAATAAAAATCATTTTATGATTGGGGTCACTATAACATGAAGAACTGTCTTAAAGGGTGGCAGCATTAGGAAGGTTGAGAACCACTGCTCTAAAGGAACAGAACTTACAGAATATATATATATATATATATATATATATATATATATTATATGTGTGTACATATCCTATATATATGCACACACATATATATTATATACACACATATAAATACATATACACATACATACATACACATACATATATGCATTAATGGAAGGTCCAAGAATACTGTAGTCTTTCAGTGCCTGAGACTGTATTTCTCAGCTGGTCTTCAGTGTAAGCCAGAATCCTGAAGAAGTAGGCTCTAATGCCAGTGAAGGAATGGACTTGCCAGCAAGATCAGGATCAAGTAGGTAAAGAGAAAAAGCTTCCTTCTTCCATGTCCTTCATGTAGGCTGCCACTATAAGGTATGGTCCAGATTAAAGGTGTATTGCTCCAATTTAAAAGATCCAGATTAAAAGTGGGTCTTCCTAGTTGAAGTGATTTAATGAAAATAATCTTTCACAGGTGTGCCCAGCCACTACATTAAATTCCAGATGTAGTCAAGTTGACAATCAAGAATAGCCATCACATCCCTCAAATTCAAATTCTCCCAAGTATTTTAGATCAAGATCTAATTTTGGGTGCTGAGAAGAGCTCTTGAGTTCCTGCAGCTTTGTACAAATTTAGCCTGAAATCCAGTGCTAATCTTTAGATGAGAAGTCTTCTTTCATCAGCTTAGCTGGGAGAGGGAGAAATGGGAACGCTAAGCTCAAGACATAGTAGAATTCATCCCTTCCATCAGTGAATTCTAGTCTTTTGTTCCCTCTTGAGTGGGCTCTGTCATGACAATGGGAATTCGAAGACATATTGGGGCACTTACTAAACTCTGCAGAGAGGAAGCTCCCACTTAAGCTACAGCAATACCTTAAGTAGCCTGTGGCCCTTAGTTTTAGGACTAAGTTCTGAGACAAATGGAATTGTCCTGTTCTACAAATGCCCAGTCATACCAGTGACAGGAACATCATGCTACAATCTTATCTTTAGTAAGAACTTGGTCCCATCTGTTGCTTGCTTACAAGGTCCCAAGAGCTTGTTTGTACTATACTTACCACTTACATTTTTATGAGATGGGAATTTTATCCCAGTCTCATTGAGAAAATCTGAATCCCAATAGCAGATCTGGACTATGAATCCACATATGATTCCAATCTGTGTATAGTGAGTGTACAGTCACTGTCTATTGTAACGTGTCCCCTCCCAACTATGAGCTACAGATCAAAGCTTGAGATAACTTTAGGCCCGTCAAACATTGTGGAGTCAATAAATAATGTACACACTACTTTCCCTATATATCAACACACAATGAATTCTTCAGTGTGGGTGTGTGAGGAATTGCTCTAGATGCTAGGGATACATTAGTGCAAAAAATAAACTAGAATCCATGTCTTCATAGAAAGTCAAATTTATCAAAATCAAGGTTCCACCCCTTGATGAAGAGCCACAATGGTTGGTCAATGGTTGCTGAGAAAGGGAAACTTCCTTTTCTCCAGGGATAAAGCTCCTGCATGGCTGTCCAATCCCAAGTGTTCAGCCCTGGACACATGGGCATACCAGCAATGCTAAATGGAGGTCATGAATTTGGGAAGGGTGATACTGGAGGAATTACAGGGTCGGGGGAGGATCAGAGTGATATAGATGCAGCGCTCATGTATGTTCTCAAAAAATAAAAAGCAGTTATTTTATATAATTTATATATATATACACATATATATACAAAATGTTTTAGAATATACATTGTTAACTAAAAGAAACAAAATTTTTAATTATTAAGGCTCAGTGAAAATTTTGCTCTTTAAAACTAGTCTTCATACTGGACTTATTTATTTGGAAAGCATTGATAATATTTAACTTTATCACAAGGACAGGATCTACAAGACAGGAAGGAGCTTGTAGACACCCGAGAGACTGGTAAAAATTACGACGTCCTTAATAGACTTAATAGAATAGACTTAATAGAATAACTTTATTGATGATAATGATAAGGACTCTTAGGAACATGGTTTTAGACAAGAAACCAGGCTAATCCTTGTGCTTTGGCTCCAGGACTCATTGCGATTTTTTGAAAGTGGAGTTTTTCTCAATGGGGCAAAAATCATATTTGATCTCGAATTACAGTCTATGATTCTAAGAAAGAGGCACCCATACATTTAACACTAGTGGAAAGCAGTGGATCAGTTTGTTTAAGGAAGAGATTCCTGCTTCAGGAAACTGCCAGCTGAGGAAGACGCTTCAAGTCTTCAGTCTCCTCTCGTCCTTCCCTTTGCCGGCCACTAGTGAAGAGTTTAGTTCCTTTTACCAGGGGTAATTTTCGGATCCTTACAAGAAAGACATGGGAGGTACTGTCTTCTCTATAACAACCGAGGAAGACCAAGGTGTAAGACCACAATCTGGGACATGGCATCGAGGCGAGCGCCTCCCATGGCCGTTTTGTCAGTTTTCGCTCGATGCCCACGAGCTTAAGTTTTAGGTCTCGCCCTACCGCTTCCCTTTCCGCTCGCCGCCTACTCGGAAAAAAAATACATTTCCCACAACACCACGCGCCGAGCGGGCCTCTCATGGGGTGACTCCGACGTTGCCGTTACGCTTATGGTTACCCAAATCAACATTTCGAGAAGAACTAAGCTCTCATCTTGCTTTTCAAACAGTATTCTCCCTTTTCTTTCCCACCCGTGACTATCGCTGTCTGAGAACAGACTCTGAGCAGAGCAATTCATTCAGGCTTCTGCTCTGGACACCTGTCCCCGCGAGCGTAGATCCATGCTAGGTCCTGGGGGCCTGGGAGTGTCATTGGTGGATGACCGCAGCGCTCGCCGCTGCAGCTGCCACTGCGACCATGGTCTCCGGCAGCAGCGGCCTCGTAGCCGCCCGCCTGCTGTCGCGCACCTTCCTCCGTGAGTCGGACCGGGGCTCTCTCCTTCAGGCTTCCGCAGGCCCCGGGCTCCACGTCCTGGCTCAGACTGCGGCCGGGCTCTTCCAGGCGGGACCTCGGGAGGGACGAGGGAGCCGCTGGGCCAGACCCCAGGGCAGCTCTCGGGGGCTCTCGGGGGGCTTAGTCCGATGTGGAGGTGGATCAGTCGAGGTCAGATTCGAGGCAGGGCGTCCTGCGGGGCCGGGAACATATTCTAGCCCTACGGTGACGAGTGGCGGGGTGGAGGTGGCATCTAGGCTGGCCCTTACTTGGAGCCAAGGGTCAAGAGGTCCAGGATGAACTCTGCCGGGAGAGTTAGCGCCACGGTTGAAGAGGCTATACTCGTACCGAAGGGTTCTGCGCTTGGAGTTAACCGTTCCTTGGTGTGGTAGGGCCAACGGAAAGGCGATTTCAGCAACCGGAGTCAGCATGACATGTGGACACGTTAGAAGCTGAGGGTTGGCAGGCACTTTCACCAATAATGTGTTTTTCACTAACAATAGCTACGATCTACGAACACTCCAGTTTCTGAGAACTAATCTCCCAGGGTTGCTCTCTTTCAATAATGCTGACTCTTGAAAATCGTTGCCGCGTCCAAAGTCTGTGTGTTAGATATGCTAGGAGAACCTTGGAGTCCTTCACATCGTGTTTGTAGTCTCGCTCGCTAATCCATTCACACTTGTATATTAGTCCTTTTTAAAAAATAACGTCTCACCAGGTGTGGTGGCCCACACCTGTAATCCCACTCCGGAGGCAGAGGCAGGTGGATCTTTGTGAGTTTGAGGCCAGCCTGGTCTACAAAATGAGTTCCAAGACAGTCAAAGCTGTTACACAGAGAAACCCTGTCTAGAAAACAAAACAAACAAAAACCAACCAACCGATTAAAAAAAAAAAAAAGATTTCTCAAGTAATGTTTCCAATCGTGTGAAAATAGGACCCTATTGCAATGAATCTGAGACGTGTGCTTAGTGAAGTGCAGCATTGCCCTGCCTGTTACTAACAGGAGGAATGATTGCTAATTAAACTTGTGATGAACAGTTGTTTGTCAGATACAACCAGATTCAAGAGATGTTAAAAAGTGGTGAGAGATTTGGTTTCACCGTGCAGAGTGAGTGAGTAGACATTCAAGTGAGAGTCTTTCCCCCAATCCTTGTTATACAGCTTGTTTCTGCTGCTTCTTGCATCAAATAGTGAGTGCGTCTTCTTCATTCCTTCTTGAGTATCCTAAAAGTGTTCAGGGATAACTGTGTGCCCAGTAGCTGTACTTCATTGCCACATCGTTTGAGGACAAAGGCTTTGCCAAATAGGAAAGAGTTGAATTCATTTGGGGAAAGTTTTCTGGAGCTCTTTCTTGAATGGGTTGTCGATAGAGTGAAGAAAGGGATTAGTTCAGTAATTGCTGCGGTTAGGAGAGTTTGAACACTAGTGTGTTGGGGATGGGCCTAATCCAACTTAATTGGAATTATTTGTGGGTTAAGATGTGGAAGACCAGATATACACTTCAGTCAATTTTGGGAATGCCTAGCAAAGAGGGAGTCACCTACACAGTGTTGTCTTTCTCTGCTGAGGTCTTGCTGGTCCAAAGCTCTAAAAGAGCCTAGCTTCCAATCCGAAGGTCTGCTGTCTTAATAGAAGTGTCTCCAGAAGGAGAATGTCAAGATGATATGGTACCTTAAGTTTGCTTATTTATTTAGTTTTAGCAAAACTTGGCAGTCCTCATCTCACAGAACTAAAGGGCTTTCTTCTAGACTCCCAAGATAGAAAGCCTAAAATCTACTTAGCTTTCTGTTTCTGAGAGTCATGTTATTAAAGCTCTAAGGGGGGGTCTAAGATCTAAACTAGGGTGTTTTTGTATTAGTACTGAGGTTACAAACGATTGTGTTTAATGGCTAAAAATCTCTAAGTTGGCAGACCTCAGAATCCCCTCACAACAGCCATATTTATTTCCAAGTCACATTGCAAGCTGCTGCTGCTGCTGCTCCTCCTCCTTCTCCTTCTCCTCCTCCTTCTCCTCCCTCTTCCTCTCCCTCTCCCTCTCCTTCTCCCTCCTCCCCTCCTCCACCTTTTCTTCTCCTTCTAGAAAGTCACAAATTACTTATATGCTTTTAGGTTAAAATAACTAGAGATGATAAGGAATCCTACCCACACCCCTAAATTTTAGGTGATCTCACATTTTGTGTTGAGGTCCCAAGTTTTGCAATGCTGATTTAAGTTAAAAAAAGATAAAAAGGCAAACAGTCCTAGGTGCTACAGGGCCCTGTTGGAGGATAATCTAGAAGTTGCTAAGCTGCCCACCATCCCACTTTTATGACTTAGGAAAGAGGGGGAAGACTCCTGTTGATACAGGGAGGATAGATAAATGGAAACTGAGAATAATTTCTGATGAGAATGTGTCAGAATTTTATAAGCACCATTGAGTTTGAAATGAAGTTTTAGAAGAAACCTCAAGTGTGGTAGGGTCTTTTAAAACATCAACCAGGAGTTTCTGGAAATTACATTTTTCAGATAGTTAATAAGAACAGATATTATTTTGATCCTTAGAATTACGGCATTTTGATGTCAGAAAGTAGATCTTACAGTCCAGTTAGTTCTACTGCTTTGTTTGGCAAATGTGGAAACAAACCCAGAGAATTCCCAGGTAGTGTCCAAGGCATCCTGGAATCCAGGTCTGGTGCTGTGGGTGTCTTTTCACTAATTTGTGTCTTGGGAAGCTCAAATCTCCTTGTTAGAAGCAGAGTCTTTGGCACTGTTACCCATCTGCTCATGGGTGCTACTTGGCCTTTCTCATGTTTGCCAAGTTACACAGGCTGGTTTGTAGACTCAGAGAAGTATCTGGAAGTGTGTGGAACAGGAGACACCCAACAGTGTTCTCCCCGTTTCTAGTCTTTGTTGCCATTTGTATCTAAGACTAAACCTTTATTTCAGAAATAGAAGCCTGTATCCAAATGCCTTGATGTAGCCCTGAGAAAAGTAACTTGATTTTCTGGCTTCAAAGTTGCTTCATGGCAACACTGAAGTTTAAAGTGATTTCTCGTAGGTGTGGGAAAATAATTTGAGTTTGCCACAGGGCAGGTATTTAGTTGTGTTAGACTCACTTGTTGATTTTTACTTTATAACATTTCCAAAATTGGAATGTCCTCTCTTTGGAGATTTACTATAAAACATTGAACACAATATTTCCTTCCTATTTTACTTAGTACTTAAAAATGCGCTTTAAATTTTTTGAAACATGGTACTTATGATCAAGCAAGCCAATAGTATTGACTTCATTAACATAAGTGAATATACCGTTTAGTATTTGGGATTTGGGTAAGTAGCTGCTAAGGCACTCTCTTGTATTGTAGGTCTGTTGTGTAACTGTTTCCTCTGCCATTAAAACACTACCCTGCAGGAAAGCTCCTTAAACAGGAAGTCCCTGAAACTGACTAGATTCACTACCACCCCCCCTCCCCCCAGTAAGCAATAAAAGCTGAGCCTCCCACTCAGTCAGAAGAAAGCTGAGCTACAAAGAAGACGGTCACACAAGGAAAGTGGCAAAGACTCCCTGGACCAGACCAGACTCCTGGAAGAAGCAGATACCACCCGAGGTGCTTGGAAGAGGTTTAGACTAGCCGAGGCACCAGGATAAGACACACTCTAGCCTGTTGAACTGCCTGCAGGCTGTGATGTGTGCTCCAGGTTCCTAGCTTTGTGAGCCATCACCTATGCTGGGTGCGCTTTGGTGGTGCAGCTGCCTTTGAGTCATTTCCACTCCCTTCCTTCCTTCCTTCCTTCCTTCCTTCCTTCCTTCCTTCCTTCCTTCCTTCCTTCCTTCCTTCCAAGAATCTACATACAAAGTATATATGGCTGGACTTACTTGGTTTTAAAATGTGAACCTTATATTCTCTAGGGCAGTGGTTCTCACCCTTCCTAATGCTGCAACCCTTTAGTACAGTTTCTCATGTTGTAGTGACCCTCAACCATGAAATTATTTTTGCTGCTACTTGATAACTGTAATTTTGCTACTGTTATGAATCATAATGTAAATGTCTGTGTTTTCCAGTGGTCTTAGCCAACCCCTGTGAAAGAATCATTTGACTTTCCCAAAAGGGTCGAGACCCACAGGTTGAGAATCTATTTTAGGGGCAGATTTATGTTTCTGTTCATGTAGGGTTTCAGGAATGTACCAGGCACTTCAGTGCCTAGTCTATAGGCATCATTTCATGGTAACTCCACACCCTCCCTGTGTGCAGCTGTTAGTCCATTTACAGATGGGAACATGAAAGCTAAGGAGATCAAAAGTGATGCCCTGGTTTGCCCAGCTGGAGACCAGCAGAGCACGAACACTAGCCCAGGCCTGTTTGGTTCCTGAGAGTGCTCTCAGCTGCTCCTGGCAACAGTACCAAGGCTATGCTGGCCAGTGCTAGAGCCTCTGGAGATGTCCCAGGATGTGCTCCTGATAGCTCTCACCATCAGCACAGTCATGGCCACCTTCAGGCCTTCCTGCTGGCCTGCTGTGTAATTTAGTGTGCTTGTTTTTCTCTGGCGGTAAAGTTCACTGTCATTGTAAGTTGCTCTACCACTGTCATCAGTTATGTTTCTTGTTTATGGCTTTTGTCAGTAAATCTAGGAACTAAGGGCAAAGATGATCTGAGTACCATCCGTGGTTCTGCTGCACAGGGCAGTGAGGTCAGCCCTTCAGCCCTGGAGTCCCTGGTGTGGGGTCTCTTGCTTAGGTGCTTGGCTGGTCCCTGGGCCGGGACTTGCCTGAATCATGCCCTCACTGCTCCTTGTTCAGCATATTCTGGTCCAGGGCTGTAGCTGCCTGTGTACATGCGGTGCACCTGTTGTGTTACGTGTACAGCTGTCTGTGTACATGCAGAACACTTCTTCCCCAGAGGGTCAGGCTGAAATCTGGGCCTTTCTTTTCCCTAGAGGATTGGGTCTCCAGACACACCTTCTAGTGGGTGCTTTTTTAGTTGTGCACCTGAGGTCTGAAGACTAGGAAGTATGAAAATGGGTGGGGTGGACTTTCATGGGCTACTCTGAGTTACGTAGAAGGCCCGCTGCTTTGGAGAGGTAGGGAAGACAGGCCAAGTGGCTCTGTGAAGGTTTAGAAGGCAATTCATTTTTGAAATAGGAGTGAGTTATAGTAACTGCTTAAACGTTCTCCGTCTCCCTTGAGGTGGGTTGCCAACATTAATGTAGGCATGTGACTTCTTGTTGGTTTGTTTTCATGTTTCTCTTCTCATCCACTTTGGAACTCATTTTATTTTCTCTGTTTAATATGGGATCAAACTAAGTGACTTTGGGTTGTATTTTGGGCAGCTTGATCCCATGACTTAGCATTTCCTGCATTGCTCTTACCATTCCTAAAGTATGCCTCCTCACTCACCTGGTATTCGAAGGTACTGTGGCTCATGCTGGAGTGGGGTGCTGCACATAGTAGACATTAGTGGGAATGATTTCAGAGTTTAATTGAGACCCTTAAATTTGAATCTCAGGTTCCCTTGGGAATGAAAATTACAAATTTCAGCTTTTCTTTCTCAGTTCAGAAAGTACTAGACGATTGAGCTTCTCGGTCACAAGGAACTGACTCCTTTATTTGCTTTTCTAGTGTGTGTCTGGGATGCACCTGTCTCAGTTCAGAATGGTCATAGCATTGCTCTTATGCTAGTTAGATTTCTCTTCTTTAAAATGTATGTCATTAAATTTAATTCATGGTTCCAGAGTGTGGGGAAATTATAATGTGTCATATTTTCTTTACTTCCCAGTGCAGCATAATGGGATACGGCATGCATCTTATGACGCTTCCCGGAAACATATCTACATTGATAAAAATACCAAGGTTATTTGCCAGGGTTTCACTGGCAAGCAGGTATGTGTATCTACATTTTAATTTAAAGTGCAGACTAAAGATGTAAAAAAATTATTTTCTGCTTTTAATAACACAAAAATAGTACTATATGATTGTCTCAGGACTATACCGCTCAGAAAAGGGCTCTGTGTTAGGAGGAAGGCAGGTGGTGTCGTAAGCCTCTAAGATGGAGATTGTGTTTAAACTTAGCTGAGAGTGCACAGACACGACAGTGTTGGAGACTCCCTGTCTTTAAGCAAGTGCAAGACTCCTGGTTTTCCTCCAACCCTGCAAGAGATGACTGTTGCTTTAGTACTAGGTAAATAGATCATAAAGGAAAAGTTGTGTTAAACATGGACTCCACACCTCAGTATGGAGAAATGCACAAATACAGAGGCTCCTGGACAGTGTGGGCAGGTGAACCATCAGCTGACTTTCCCATTGTCTACTCTCTCTGGGGCAAGTGGCCTTTGAAGAAGCCAGTGGGCAAACTTGCTCTTAAGTATTTAAATTGGTTTTCATTCTCTTCTGTTCACACATTCTCCCTCTCCTTATTCCTGTCATAGAATTTGTGTAAGTTGAAATGTACCTATGATTTGATTCTGCAATAAAGCCATCATAAGTCTTGTTTCCCTCTTTCCAAACATTCTGCTCATCAGGAATTCTCTGTTAACAGTTGGCATATGTCCTTCCAGATGAAAATACAGGTACCCCAGTTTTCCCTCTGAGGAATGAGATGGTAAACTTCAGTATTTCTTTCTCAGTTTAGAAAAAGCTACTTAGTTATTGTCAGTGAAGAGGTGACCCAGGAGAGGGCAGGGTTAGTGTTTGTTCTTCTGATTTATTTCTGTGGTCTGTATCTTTCTCTTTTTTTTTTCATTTAAAAAATTTATTTTTCATTTTACATACCAACCCCAATTCCCCCTCCTTCCCCTCCCCTTCACCTCTCCAGCTTCCCCCCTTCCAATCCCCATCCACTCCTCAGAGGGGGTAAGGCCTTCCTTGGGGAGTCAACAAAGTCTGGCATACCAATTTGAGGTAGTACCATGCTCTGTGTGTCATTTTAAAAACACATGTACAAGTATTTTGTATTTATATAATGCATCTTGTGCAGCATTTGTACTGTAGACCTGTTGTAATACAATGTAATTTATAAAAGTAGATGCAAGCACAATCTCATAGACAAGATTGCTAAGCCTTAATTTGGAGGGTAATAGCTGAAGGCCAGCCAGATGTTACAAACATCATGTCTATATACAGATATCCTCAAAAGTAAGATCTATACATTCCAGGGGAAGGAGGTGAGATCTACCACCTTCTTCCAAGTATAGTCTACTTTTGTGGATGTTATATTAGCATATAATCAAATTCTTGAGGGAGTTCATTATGCTTGTTTATTTTTCTTGAACTTTATATGCCATTCTTGTGATACTTTAACCTCTCATATCTTCCTAAGAGCTGTGTTCCATATATAAGCCCGATTTGAAGTTGACACTGCTTCCTAAATTAGGTAATGATTTGTTCATGTCTTTGAATCCTGGGTTGGCCAGCATTCCTCCCACCCTCCCTTCCTTCCTTGTTTGGGACAGAACCTCACTTGGTAGTCCTGGCTGGCTTGGAACTCACTGTGTATCAGCTGGCTTTGAACTTGTTGAGATCTGACTACCCCTGCCTCCTGAGTGTTGGTTTGGGGGTCTTTTCACTTCCCTTGTGTTTGCATTTTTAGTAATTGTGACTCTCAATGGTCTCAGTTTTTTTTTTTTTTTTTCTTCTTCTTCTTCTTCTTCTTCTTCTTCTTCTTCTTCTTCTTCTTCTTCTTCTTCTTTTTTTTTTTTTTTTGATTGAATATTGAGCTAAATGCCACAGAAGCTTGTAGTTTGTCATGTTAGTTCCTTCCTCAGTCCTCGCCTTGTTCATGTAAACAAGGAATGTTTGTGTGTTAGAGTGGATTCTAGCCATGTGCATTTCCAGTGGGTGCTGTAGGATTCTTTGCTGGCTCTGAAGAGCTACAGAAATTGTTCCTATTCTACACTGTGTATTGGCTGGTGATAACATGAAAATTGTGAAAAAGCTTATTTTGCTTGGGAGCGTTGCCTTTAACAGTAGGACTGAAAACATAGATTCATTGTTAGTTAACTGGAAGTATAGTCTAGGCCATTTCTTTTCAGACTTAGGAGTAAAGGATCTCTTAGGGTGTTGTTTTTGACTTTCTGATCTAATGGGAAACATAGAAACATTGCAGTAGTGTCACACTGTTGTGCTTGTAAACATTTTGTTTTTTAAATTAGATATTTGTTGTTCCTCTCTCTTTTGGGATCTTCTACTTTTCCTTCTGTCCTGCTCAGTTTTCACTTAAGGTCAGTTGGTCTGCAGACCATACATAGAATAGCACTGTTGAAAGAGAGTGCAGAGCACTGACTTGTGGTTCTTTCTAAAGTTCCAACTAGTTGCTTAATTTGCTTAGGGCTGAGTTTGCTAGTATAAAGAGAAGTTTAATTGAAAAACTTCTAAAGACCTTCAAGCCACAATTTTTATGCATTAAATGGTTAAGAACTTAAGTAGATGACTCAGCACTTTAGGTCCCTGTCACATAGACCTTTCACTGTTGATTGGTCATTGTGTCTGCTGTATGTAATATGCTGAATTAGGTGCCATATTGGAATAAGCACAATAGACAGTATCACTATCTTAATGGAATATACCTCACAGCATCCACAAAATCTGTGACTGAATTATGTATGACACTAGACAGTATAGTCACTATGGAGGAACAGACCAGGGGAAGGGGGAAGAGCGTGTTTGTTAGTGTTGAGTTGTGTGGCCATTGTGGGAGAGAAGAAATTCATATCAGGTGGTCAGGGAAGGTTTGTTGTCCTGTCTGAGTCATGATCCAAAGGAGATGTGTGAGAGAATCATGGAGATACCTGGGGGGTGTATTTTATGCAGGGGCACAAGTCCTTCAGGCTGGCATGTGCCTGCCATGTGGAAGCTGTCTGCCTGCCATATGAAAGCTGCAGATATGGGCTCTGCCATGAGGGTACATGATATGTTTATTTTCACGGTTAATGACCTAGAAAGAGATGGAAGGATTTTTTGTCAGGTTTTATAGGATAACTCTCGGTGCTGTGGGGAATAGATTCAAAGGGAGCAAGGAAGGTAAGTTACTAGGAGTTGAGGTGACATCATCCAACACAGTTCCAGTAAAAGGTAGGAGGGAGACTGGATGTTTTGAGGATACAGTGGTGAGATTTACTAATGGCTCTGAATTCAGGGTTTAAAGGGAGAAGGATCTGGTGTGACGTCATACTTCATTTTGAATATCTGTGGGAGTGGAGTGGTCATGGACAGATGGAGCAGACCTGGAGGAGGGTAATCAGGAACTCAGTTTGGGGAGTGTTCAGAAATGCCTGCCAGCTCTGTAGTAGAGATGGAAGGCAGGCAAATGAGTGTGTGACAGCAGGCAGAGGCCTTGGCTAGTGTGTGAGGAGTGTGGATGGCGAGTGTCACTGTGGAGATTCTCCTTGCTGCCTTGTTAAGGGTGGCATTGTAAAAGGCATGAGCTGAGATGGAAAAGAGAACAGGAGGCAACAGAGGCCTGAGTGTTAGTGGGAAAGACTCAATCTGTGTGTGTGTGTGTGGTGAATTAGATTAAACAAAGTTGTGCTTTTGATATATATGTATGTATGTATGTATGTATGTATGTATATATTGAAAAGGCCAAGGGTTAGACAAATACAGTGATCCACCATGAATTTGCAGGTAGGCAAAGTGGGGTGCAAGGAGATGAGGAACAAGGGAAATGGAATGGTCTTTTAAGCAAGCAATAGGGTATTTTCAGATCAGCAGTCAATTACAGCTGGAACTAGAAAAGGACTTTCAGTGCTGTTTTGGCCTCGCAGAAGCCAGTGTTCTTCAGTGTTGACAGCACTGCTTACTAAGTGGGTGAGAGGGCTGGGCTTGGGCTTTTGCCTGGAAGCACTTAGCATGTTTTCTTTTCCCAAGTTGCTGAGATTGCCTTTACTTCTCAGATGCCTTCTGCCTTTTTCACGGGTCTTGTGCTTTTTCCTCACAGGGCACCTTTCACAGCCAGCAGGCCTTGGAATATGGCACAAAACTCGTGGGAGGAACCTCGCCAGGGAAGGGCGGCAAGACACACCTGGGCTTGCCTGTTTTTAATACTGTGAAGGAAGTAAGTAATGGCTTCTGAGTATGTGAAGAAAAAGCATCAGGGCAAAGACAGGCATTCATTGCATGCCTTTTGGGAGAGTCACTTGCTACCTGGATGTCCAGGAACCTAGAGAAATTGGGATTGTGGTAAAATCCAGTACATGAATTTTGCTAAAGATAGGCCACATCTGACCGTTCTCATGCCCCATTCTTTCGCACTGGCCAGAGCCCTTCTTCCCAAGGAATCTCTTTCTTACTTTGAGTCACTGAGTTTAATTGGAGTAGCTTGCCTGAGCCTGGACTGGAGGCTACTTGTTGGAGCAAGGGTACCTTATCAGGGGCTACAGCACTAAAGAGAATGATTTCCTGCTGTTAGTCCTTCAGGGAGGGGTGAGGTGTCTCATGGGCCCCTCCAGGCTTCAGCATCTGCATCTGTAGACTGGGATAGTCTGGTTCAGGAGTACCTTGAAACCTGGTATTTTCCTGTGCAGAACCTTCCCAGAACTTCTGGGGAACGGCTGTTGCTCTTGCAGTCAGAGCTCTGTAGCCTCTGTGGCTATGGGACTTCATCAGAGAAGGAAGCGTGGCCACACAGAAAGGTGGATGGGAGAATTGGGGCTGGGTGATGCAAGCCTTTAATCTTAGCAGAGACAGGTGGATCTCTCTTGAGTTGAGGCCAGACTGGTCTATATAGTGAGTTCCAGGACAACCAGGGCTACACAGAGAAACCCTGTCTCAGAAAAACAAAAACAAAACCAAAAACCAAAATAAAGTGATGAGTAGAAGAGTACATATATGCAGAGGTCACATATGGGTCAGGTTGTGACCACAGAGGGAGCAGTGGTCAGATTGACACTCTGTTAACCTAATGCTTATTTAACCCTCTTTCTTTCTTTCTTTCTTTCTTTCTTTCTTTCTTTCTTTCTTTCTTCCTTCCTTCCTTCCTTCCTTCCTTCCTTCCTTCCTTCCTTCCTCTCTCTCTCTCTCTCTCCCTCTCTCCCTCTCTCTTTCTTCCTTCCTTCCTTCCTTTCTTTCTTTCTTTTTTTTCAGACATATTAACCAGTTTATTATAGGCCCGGCAGAGTAGAGAGACTAAGAGAGAAGAGGAACAGGGTTAATGGCTGACCACCATGGCCGGTCACCATAGAGCGTAGGTGGGAGAAGAGAAGAGCAGAGAGAGGAGAAAGAATCCACATTCTTACTCTTTGGCCATGTGTGTATCTGTACTTGGTTTGATTTGCTGATTTCTAGTAAGGATGTATAAAGTAAAATATCAGATAAGAATACTTCACTTAGGCAATGGAGAAGTGGCCCAGGAGTGAGGTTGAGAGCACTTGCTGCTCTTCCAGAAGACCCACATTTGGTCCCTCTCCAGCACTCACACTCGACTCCTGACAACTGCCAATAACTCAGGCTCCAGGGGATCCAATATCCTCTTGTGGCCTCTGAGAGCACTGAAGGGCATGAGTGCATATACACACACACACAAACACACACACACACACACACACAAATGTCTACTTTGTTGGTATGTATGTTTAAAAATACATACAAATACATACCATAGATTTAAAATAGATGCTTGAAAACCAAAGTCTGAGGAGGTGCTGAGTTTGAAGGTGGGTAGGTGGCACTGGATCTTGTGAGTCTGGGGAGGAACAGGGAAGCTGTGCAGGGACAGAAAAGAGTCTGACCATGTCATGGACTGAAGAATGGGGAAATGAGGAGGGAGAGCCTGCCTGTGACCCCTTCTAGACATTAATCAAATCAGACTGTCGAATGTATTTTATTATAACTCAACCCATTGTGATTAATGTTTCAGGCCAAAGAGAAGACAGGAGCGACAGCTTCTGTCATTTATGTACCTCCTCCTTTTGCTGCTGCCGCCATCACTGAAGCAGTTGACGCAGAGATTCCCTTGGTTGTGTGCATTACTGAAGGTATCCCACAGCAGGATATGGTTCGGGTCAGGCACACACTTTCACACCAAGGAAAGACGAGGCTAATTGGGCCAAACTGCCCTGGAATCATCAATGTGAGTGTAAAATAGGAAGGAAGCTATATTTAGCCTGTGTGTGTGTCTAACTCTAATGCGAGACTTTAGAGTTAGAATTTTATTTGGAACTTTTCTGAAAACTGCAATTTACTTTCTTCCAGCCTGGAGAATGTAAAATTGGCATCATGCCTGGCCATATTCACAAGAAAGGAAAAATAGGTGAGTGCATGTGTTACTTTCTGATAGATGAAAAAAATAAAAATTTCATCATCCAAACCCAAAACTTATGGGGAATTTGTGACTAAATAAAAGTGTGACTGTAATAAATCCAGTTCATTCCTGCAGTGAGTCCTTGATGTATCCGAAATAGAATGGGTCTATTTGAGAATTGCTTGTAAGTCTGCAGAACCATTGGAGACCTGGGGGAGGGGAGCAGTGAATCCTCTTCTGTTCAGATTCTGGGTTTTCTGTGTCTTCTGTGTCCGTGACTAATACCAGCTTCTCACTCACTAGTTGTCTGCTTTATTCGGCTTTATTCCTGTTGGTTATCCGTTTCTCAGTGGTCATTTGGGCTGTTTACAGGTTTGGGCATAAGGACAAGACTAAAATATGGGCCTTGCTATGGATACACTTTGATTTCTGTTGGGCAAAGTGTATAAGAACACAAGTGTGTTAGACTTTTAAAGAAGTTGCTAGATAGTTCTAGGAGATGTCTGTCCCAGTTAACCCTCATCTTCCAGTGTTCTTGTCTGTAGTGAACTTGTTTTGGGGATGAAATGGTGTCACATGGAGTTTTATTGTGATGCCCTGCTGACCGATGTTAAGTAGCGCCTTCTCATGTCTTTACTATTGATCTAGAGCAAACACACAGAAACAGGAAGTGCATTTGGCTTTTAGTCTAACTCAGGTAGTGACTACTCTTTTCCTATTGGTTGGGGTCCTACTTCACAGTCTTAGTCAGTTGGCTACTCTGAAAAGAGTTGTCACACAGGTATTGAAGGAGGAAGGGAAGGGTCACCATTCCAAGGAGAAAAAGTTCACTGCTTCTTGCCATCAGATTCCTAGAACAGAGCTATGGGCCTAAAAACAAAGGTTTTACTGGGTGGGGAGGATTAAAACATTCACATAAAAGTTTTTCAGGGTATCTCTGGCCTCTGGCAGGGATGAAGCTACCAGATGTCCAAATCAAAGTCCATTAGAATCCCTTGCTGGGCTCAAAAGATCCTCCATCTATTGGACTCCCTGTTTTCCTTTGCTTCTAAGGTTGGTCTCACAGTGATGAACTTGTAATCTGCTTTGCATGCCCTTTGGTAGCTGTTGAATCAGCGAAGAGTCAGCATGATATCTGTCCTATGTGGCTGCACACAAATTATAACTGTGGACACCAGACGTTGTCATCTGGCTGTGATTTTAGCCTCTTCTCTGCCCATAGGCATGAGTTGCTGCTTAGCCTTCTTTTATCCCAGTTGAATATCACGTGGTCTGACATCAGGTGGATTTGAGACTTTAAGATCTTTGGAAACCAACTTGTTAAAGTAGTTAATCCTAATTTAAAACACTATTAACCTTGTGACTCTTTTACCCAGTTAGACAAGTAGCTGTTGGATGGCATCTTCTAAGGCAGTCAGATTTAACCATACCACAAAACTGACTGTCTTTGTTCCTTCTACCAGACCTGACCCAAGGATTCCCAGGTCTCTGAGGGCATTGAAAATGACCTAGGTTATTTTCCTATCCTGAGTTATCTTGTGCTCAGTCCCCTTTATGGAGGTTTCTTGTACTGAGTTTCATGTCAGAGGCAAGTCTTAACTTCTGACCATCTGACTCTGACCACCAAAGAACTACTTTGCTGTCTCCATAGCATTTCTTACCTTTGGCCTGTGCACAGAGTGGTCATGATCCCTTGGGAATTCCCTTGGGCGCTCTCTGTGTTGTCCAGAGACTTCCAAACCTTGATTCTTTGGCTGACTTGAAGAATGCCAGATGCCCACCAAAAAGGATCTGGTAGTATTTGTTTCCCAGGGTGGGGCTGGGAGGGGCATCTGAGGCACTCCTTCAGGTGATGTAGGTTCCTAAACTGAGCCCCCAAATTATTAGAAGTGTTTGGGGTCACAAAGAAACCACCATTCCAACTGAAGGCAAATTTTACTCCTGATTGAGAGGTATACTTGGGAAGAGCGAGCCAGGATCATTTTTCCATTATTGTTTCTGTGTCCCATCTGAGACATGTTTTGCTGGCATTGATGTCACACACTTTCTCAAAATGCCTTGGGAAATGTCACTGTTACCTGTTTGGTTCCTTAAGACAATGGCCAATCCACAATTCAAAGTTAGCTGACAAAGTTGCTAGTCTTGAATTTAGACTCTGCAGCTAACTGACTTAAACTGCACTGTTTCTCCATAGTAATGGGTAGTGTTGTCTCTACCTATGACCATGACTATTAATGCTAAATAAGAACAGCTTTTATTGATGGTGTAGTCTGCAGAATTAGGTTAAACATCACAAGTTTTGCTGATTATTTTCTTCTTTGAACTTGTCAGCCCCTGCTGCCAGCAGTTTTTAAGTTGATGGAGGGAGATTTCTAGAGTTCCATACAGCTTGGTGCCTATTTAAGTAGTGTTTATATTCTTTGGTCTGCTGCTAATACTTTGTAAAATTTGCTAAGTACCGAGAGAGAACAAAATAGTTGCCCATAGGTCAGAGGCTGTTGAGTGTTGTCTTCACTAGCCCTGACCTCAGGAGGGGAGTCCATGTGCCTTCCTACTGTGCTGTGTGGTGATCCGTTAGTGAAGAAAGTTGTTCTTAACCTGAAAATACCTATGGTTTCATTGTTGTGTGTAAGACATAACTTCTCTCGACTCCCCACTGCTGAGAGTTACAGAAAACAGAAACACTGAGGAGACTGAGAGGAGCAGGTCGCATCTCATTACTGTTGGGGCAGTCCAGAAAGGGGAAAGCAGCACTCAGGCTTTCTGTGTGGCTTTGATGGATAGTCAGCATGTTTGTCAGGTGGTGGAGGTGAGGCAAAATGAATGTGAAAAGGTAGGGAGTCATCAAGGCTAACGGAGGAACAACGCAGTTATTTAGAAGAAGGAAATAACAGGAAACACATTAGGTGGTAGGCCAGGGCCGTGGGAGGGAGTTGTGCTGGGCTAGGGGTTGGTGCAGAGTTTCTGCACCAGGTGAAGCGTTGTCAGGGAGCTGTGTGGAACTCATCTAGAAGAACAGCATGGTGGCGTGCTGGAGGTCCATGCACGCTGGCTTCCAGTTTGACTGTTTTATGTGGCGCATCTGCAGTCTTGTGTACCTGAGTCCATAGGGCAGAGCGGGTGTTTGCATAGATCACATTTGTCATGTCCATGAGTATACAGTGACAATGGAGACACAGCACTTAGGCCTAAGACTGAACATACTGCACTGAAGCCGAGGTAAGCTGATGGTCATGGTTTTTGTTTTAGTCAGACAAGAATTTTCCTAGCCCTAGTAGGAGGGTCATACTATTAGGACAAAGTCTTACCCAAGGCAGGAAATTCAGGACAGCAAAAGATGGACATACTTGAGATGGCCAAGATTTAGAATCCGTGCTCTCATGTGTTTGATTTGGCATTTAAAAGATTTAATATTTTGTAACAACTAAAGTTAGTTAAGCTCCTGTAGAATTAGGAATCTCTGCATCGTGTGTCTGTTGTTATAAGGTAAGTACTGCATGCATTGCTGCACGTTACTAGTTGTCTTTGGGAAGCGCAGGGTGGCACAGGCAAGCCTGGTGAGCTTGCCCGGACCTCGCTGCTGCCCTTCTTCCACAGACCTTGGTTGTAAAGTTAGATGCTCTTAACACATGCTTGAAGCAGTGAGGAAGTTAAATGGAGATTAGCTGAATCCAGAGGGAGCTTGCCTGCATATTGTGTGAAAATTCTTAGAGAAATAGTTGTGGGGAGGGTAGATAATGTTGCTAAGTACAATTAATGCTGTTTTTATGGGTTACCTTAAAGCCAGCTGTTCCACTCCCTTAAGCAGGATTGTGTGTACCAAGTTCATGTTAGTATTCTGCATAAAGAGTCATAGAAGAGGGATTTTAAGGTTGTTTCTTTTTCTTGGCATTGGTTTCATAGTCATAAAACTACCCTAACTAATGAAATACTTTCTTTGTCTTCATCATTTGAAGATACTGTTGATCTAAGTGGCAAACCAAGACGTGAATTTTTTTACGGTCCTGTGTTACTTTCATTACCATCTGGCAGTGTCTCATCCACACAATCTGATAATTTTCATTCTCTTCCTTTTAAGGTATTGTGTCCAGATCTGGCACGTTGACTTATGAAGCGGTTCACCAAACAACCCAAGTTGGCCTGGGGCAATCTTTGTGCATTGGTGAGTGCTTGGCCAGAAGTCTGTTGGAGTGTAGTGTCCTCAAGGAACAAGTACAGTGATAAGGACTTGCCAGATATTTTATAAGAGGCTTTGATACCATTGCAGTAAGAGATGCTGGGATCTCACGTTTACTTGGCTGAAGAATGGCGCTTCCTGTAGCTTTGGAGATTTGATTTTTAGATTGAGGAGCACACATTGTAGGGCAGGTCACTGTGGATGGGCATCGTGCCCAAAACATCACTAGTTTTGTTTGCTGTGAAGAGATGGATCCTTACCTTGGCATTCTGTTATCACAGTTACATTCTGTGTTTCATCACTATTGAATTCTTTGCCTTACTGTCTCTGGGCATCCTCTGAGGCACTTCTGAGCTGAGGATGAAGTTTGTCCCTTACAGAGCATAGAGCCAAGGTTGAGGATGGCATGTAGCTACACAGGACTGTCTGACACTTCAACAACTCAGAGCAGGTTTTACACATAAACTGCTTTTTTTTTTTTTGCCAAAAACTAGACAAGTTTCTCATTTTTAAATCTTCAAATCATCAGAATACCCTTTAAAAGCCTTTTAAAAATACCTTTTGTTATACTGTAAATAAATTCAAACTGAAAACATGAATCAAGCCTTTGTATTTGCAGGACACAATGTTAGGCACAAGATCTTTTGCTGTAATGGATACTAAAAACTGGTTTTGAAACAGGCTTGCCATTGCCATCTTGTTGAGGTTCAGTTCTTCACTTGGGAATGGAGGATAATAATGCCATTGCCATTTCACAGGTTGGGCTTTCGCCAGTGTCAGGTCTGATGCTTATGAAGCAGAGTATAGGACTTGACACCTGGTTGTCACCCAGCCAGTGCTGTTTCCTTTTCGCAGCTTCATTTTTCAGAGATGTGTTGCAAAGTGAAAGATCATTCTTATCCTCAATAGTTTATAATTTAAAACTAAAACATTGGCAGGCAGAGAGTAGGGATCATTTGCTTCATTGCTCTTCAAGTTCTCAAATGTCATGTGCTCAGAGTAGAGCTCTGTGTGCAGGCTCTGTCATTTCCCAACTTGGGATCTGCAGGACCTGGGAGCCTTCCATCCTGTTGCTCACTGGCAGTGTGTCTTCAGACTTAGTAGTTTCTCTGCAGCATACTTGTCAAGAATTCCTTGTGCAAGGAAATTTGTTCATTGTTTAGTCTTTCCCTGTGGAGTGTGTAATGCAAATAGCTCACTCTATCTGAGCAGTGTTTTCAAGTTTATTAAGTACACGCTCAAGAAGTAGAATGAAAACAGGTGTTGAGAGACATGCCCCACACACCCATTTCTTAAAGTTACACTGTTAGTGTGGAGTAGTTTTATGGGTTATGTAAAGAAGACTGGTTTTGTGAAGATGGGTAGCCCACCACCATTTATGTACCTATACTCTTGTAAACAGAAACAAACAGGTGCCACTTTGTTTTCTTCAAATGTTGAAGAGTGATGCCACAATCTGAAAATATTAACGAGAAAGGGTACAGAGTAAAGGCTGAGTTATAACATTTTTTGACATAAGTTCTATGGTTCATCCTTACATTTTTGACTAATACTGATATCCTTTGACCTTCTCAGGCATTGGAGGTGACCCATTTAATGGGACAAATTTTATTGATTGCCTTGAAGTCTTCCTGAATGATCCAGCCACAGAAGGCATCGTACTGATTGGTGAAATTGGTGGTAATGCTGAAGAAGACGCCTCTGAGTTCCTGAAGGAACATAATTCTGTAAGTTTGTGTTTCGAAGACTACAGGACTCTGCTGCTGACTGAACCTGGGGCTTGTTTTAGAAATTATCTTTGCTTTTTCATGATTAATTTCTTAAGAAAACATGAAAGCTAACTTTAAATCTAGGCTCTCTAGTCTATAACTCTCAGAAAACTCTAGATTCTGAGCTCATCTTTTCCCTGCTTCCCATAATGCTGTTCTCTACTTACCTACTTTGAACCCTCCTCCCCAGGCATCACTCCACCCTATGGAGCTGAGTGCTAAGTGGAGAGAATTGGGGCCTTAGGTTGGAGGCCACACCTGACATGAGGCTTAAATCCAAGGTCCCTGGTGTTCTCACTCTGAATTCCCAGGGCAATCAATGTCCTTTGTCTTCTCAAGGTTGACCTAAAGAGCCTTTGTTTTATATCCCTTCTCTGTGATTTTCCCCTCCTGCTTAGCTTTAGTCTTTGCTTATAGGAAAGACTCAGCACCAGAGATCAGGAAGAAAGAAAAGCTTTATGTATCCTCCAGGGGAAGGCTTCCCTGTTGCCTCTGCCTTAGAGTTAAATAAGTAAGGTGTAGTTCGTTGTGGTATCAGCATGCCATTCAGCTAAGGGAACCAAGCTCCTCTATTGGGATTTGGTAGGTGAGGAGTGAGGGAGGAGATACCACAAAGCCAGAAGCAGGCCACTGTCCCAGCCCCACTGTGTTCTGGTAGATGTGTCTGAGAGCTGGCCAAGCAAGAGAGGGGAGATGGGACTGGTGAGGTGGCTCAGAGGTTAAGAGCACTTGCTGCTCTTGCAGAGGACCGGGGTTCAGTTCCCCACTCCCATATACATGGTGGCTCACAGGTATCTGAATCCAGTTCTAGGGAATCTGGTGCCCTCTTGTGGCCCCCACAGGTACAGGCACATAACTTATTGAACACGAATACCTGCAGGCAAAATGCTCATGCACAGTGAAGTAAAAAATAGAAAGAGAGGGGAGATAACCTCCCTTTAGTGCCTGTGGAAGAAAAAAACCTGAGGAGTGAATGAATGAAATTCCAGAAGAGAAATAGTGAATATGGTTGTGTTAAAGGAGCCAGTAATGTCACCTGCAGGCTTGGTGCGGTATTCCTTCACTTAGTTGTGCTCTCAGGAACCCTGAAGGACTTTTGTGAATGTTCTTGATCTTCTGTGGAGATTGAAGTTCTAACTTGGTTAGGTTTGGTATAGCATCCCCTCATTTGTACGTTTCTTTTTTTTAACCTATCTTGCTGGAGTGTGGGAGTGTCATAGAGTCTGGATGACACAGTAACAAGGGAAGCAGTCTCAGTGAACCGGTATTCTCCTGATGTTTTTGTAGAGGTTCCCAGGGGCCTCCTCTTAGACCTCAGACTTATTTGTCCTCTGGAATCTTCTCATAGTTGCCTTCTTATTCCTCCTCTCCGTCTGTTTCCTGTATGTGTCCTAAACTGTGTGAGTGTCTTGTATGTTCCTATCCATGGCAGGTACTCATTGCTGGCTTTTACTTCTCTTACCTTCTGTGTCCACTCAGTGCGAGGTCCAGACTCAAAGGTCTCACCTGCAGCTCCCATGCTGCTCTGCATTGTGCCTTACCTTGTTCACTTGGACTGTCCCAGTCATGCTCTCCCTGATGTCCCTACTCCTCTTCAGCCCTTGGTTTCTCTCCCAGGCCATGGCACCTTTTGTCTCTGGGTAAAACCAGTCAGGGTTTCGCACTGCACATGTTAGGCTTTGGATGTGAAGTGTCACTTTAAGATTACGTGAGGAGGCTTGGTCCCTGGCTGGTAGCACTATGGAGGTTCTGAAACTTTAGGAGGTGGACCTATTTGGAGGAAGCAGATCACTAGAGGCAAGTCCTTGAGGCATTGTTTTGCCCTGTCCCCTTCTTGCTCTCTCTGCTTCCTGACTGCAGAGACATCAACAGACCACGTTTCTCCGCCAGGCACATACCATAGTAGGGGAGCATGCCTAGTATGGAGTGAACAAATCCTCTGAAACGATGAGTGAAAATCAAATCTCTCCTTTTAAATTGTCCATTGAAGTGTGTCACACCGATGAAAGTGTCACTATAGGCTGCATTTGGCACAGATTCTTGTCCATTGTAGATCCCTCTGCCCCTGCTTTAGATCCTTGCCCCAAATGACATACTGGCTTGCTGCTTGTAAATGTCAGGGTGCTGGTCTCCCTGGCATAGTTCATAGGAAGCACTGATGAGTACTGATAACAAGCAGGATGGATTGTTTGCTGTTGTCATAAGTTCAGAAAAGTTGGAACATTTAAGTAGAAACTGACTTCTCTTTAGAACTTGATCTATATGTGGTTCAAGGTTAAGCAGTTTAAGACAAAATATTACACAAAACAGATAATACATGGTGTGGAGTGAACAATAAATAGTGTCTGCTGAAGGTTGAAGCAGGCAGATGGTGAAGGACTGGACAGTCATCCTGGCTGTCCGTCACAGCCAGTCCTTAGTCCTTGTGCTTAGGCTTTTCATATTTCTCATCACTCTGTCCTGGTTTCTCACTGCACTTCCTGCTTCTAATTCTATTTCTCTCCACTTCAGATATCTCATCTCCATCGACTCTTTGTCATGAAACAGCATAATTTTGTTTGACATTCTAAGCCTGTGATCCTTTCCTAGTGCAGCAGCGGTGTCTTTTAGGAGGCCATTAGGGAACAGATGGAGTAGAAGTTAATACCACTCAAATAGGAAATCCTCATAGTCAGCAGAGACCCCGGGGGAATGACTGATCCCTGGAGCCCGTTTGCTTGCTCTGTGTTCTCTCTCAGGCACTGCAGTGCTGCTGGGCTTAAGGAGCTGAGGGAGGCTTTGATGTTCAGGGATCTTACTGCTTAGTAGGAGAACATGGGAAGAAGAACACAGCCAGTGTGCTGTGTGTATGACAGACACGTGTAAGAGGCAGAACAGGGCTTTGGGCCAGTCAGCCCAGGGTGCATTGGTGGGATGTGGGAGGAGGCATCAGGAAAGGATTCTGTCAGGAGTCATAGGGGAAAAGCTGCATATGTGCAGGAAGGTGGGAGCACTGCGAGCAGAGAGGAGAAGTCGGGGTTTCACCTACAGCACGGAAGAGCAGTGGGAGCCAGGGCCAGAGCCAGCCTCAGCAGACCTGCAGAACCAGTGGGCTAGCTCCAGGGATCTGTGGCAAAAAATAAAATCTGTTTTACTTAAGAATGTTCCTGGTGAAGCAAAAGGTTATTAGCTTTATTAAATTGTGACCCTGGAGATGATTTTATGATCTCTGGGAGTGCTTTTCTCAGCCACTTCCAGGGAGCACTAACTTTTCTTGGGAGAATGGCTGGCAGACAGGCTGGTTCACTGGACTTGGGTGCCTGGCAGAATGTCTCCCAGAATTTAGTAAGAAAACTGCTGTGCTGCTTGTTGCTAAAATTTGAACTTTTTAGCAAATGTTTAGAAAAAGCTTTCTGCCACCATGAGCTTAGGGTCTTTCACTTTCTGTAAAAGACTTTTCTGATGTGATTGATGCTGATACAATGTGGCTGCTTGTGGATGCTGATTGGTGAAATTTGGAAGCATTTGGAAGATGTGCATAACCCACTGAACAGGTATTTTCTGTTACAAAACCATTGTGAATTAAAGACCCATTCAGACACTAGGACAGATGAAGGAATTTCAGAAGGATGAAGGACAAAAATGCATTGCTGTGGCTTCAGATTGCAGCATTACATGTGACCTTTGAAAAATGACCATTTGAAGAGGCTTGTGAAGTATCAGAGAGTGTTTAGGCATCCTGAAGTAAGTTAAAACACATTGTTTTTTTCCATCAGTCTATCTGAGGCTGGAATTTCTTCTTGTCTGTCAGATAAATAAGCTTTCACAACAGGGCAGTTGCAAAAGCAGATATGATTGGCCATTCATTAAGTTAAGCAGTCAGAGTTGTAGAAATTAGCTGTAAAATGCCACTTGCCTTACCAGAATGTTTAGACACTATTTTTAAAAGAAGTTGATTTTTGTATTTTTATAAAATTTTATATTTTTATTAAACCCTCCGTTTTATATTTTATGTGTGTGGGTATGGGTGGGTCCCCACATGCCTTAGCATTCATGTGGTTGCCAGTGGACACCTTCATGGGGTCTCTTTTCACCTTTTTATGGGTTCCAGGAAGTGAATTCAGATCACCAAGCCTGCAGGGCAGGCGCCTTTACTGGCTGAGCCATTTCACTGGCCCTCAGTTTTAATTTTTAATATAGTAAGTATTATTGGATTTTACTGCAAAGAATAAAAAGCTCATAATTTAGTGCTGAGGCATTGATATACACAGAGGTTGTGTTTTTGAATGGACTTTGGTTATTTATATGAACAAAAGCGCTTTGAGATCCTCAGTAACATCTGTAAGTATCCAGGGACCCCAGACCAAATGATCTGAGAGCTGTTGTGTGTGTTGGGGGTGAGCTGGGGTGGGGAAGGTAGTAATAACTGAATGAAGCTCTTGATTCCATGCTTCAGACCTGTTCTCCCTGGACTCATTGTGAACCCTGACCATATATAGTAATGTGCTGCTGTGTGGTATCTCACGATGAATTGATGTGTAAGCATTTGATAGCATTTCCTCAACTACAATGCAAACCCAGAGCTTAGGAACCATTGGTTCCCGTGTGTGGGCTTTAAAAAAATTTTAATGCCAAAATCTAGTACTTTGATTGCTAATGTAAATGAGTTTGTATACTGGATGTATTTTTGTTGAACAGTCAGCCTCGATCATCTTAGACTATAGCATTTCAGAGTAGAAAGAACTAGTGACTGGCATCCATTTCATCATGTTTGAGGAAGTTCAGGTCTCTGTTAGTGATGGGCATGGTCCAAGAACATGCAGCCTTAGTAGGAAATTGAGTCCAAGTTCTGGTCCTTCCCTCATCTTTGTCTGTGAGGACATTTATTAAGGATGAGAATTATAACAACTCAAGACTAGAAGTTATTTGGAAGTAAAACAAGTGACTGGTTGATCTTGAGTCTTAATTTACAAAGCAAAGTTTTCAGGTAGGTGTGCTTTTTGGTTACCAAAAGAAAAGTTTGGAACAGCTCTGGATGGAGTGGTGAGAGTGCTGATACTCTGCAGATAGTCTGCTCAGGGGAGCTTCTGAGGTGGTCTGGAGAGCCGAGTCTCGAAGGGTTGAGTGATGGACTTTTCCTTCCCAAGCCACTTCCTGTACCAACAGTCACAGATTTAAGTCCAGTGTGATTGTATTTAAAATGTCTCTCTCTCCAGGGTCCAAATGCCAAGCCCGTAGTGTCGTTCATTGCTGGTGTAACTGCTCCTCCTGGCAGAAGGATGGGCCATGCAGGGGCAATTATTGCTGGAGGAAAAGGTGGTGCTAAAGAGAAGATCTCTGCCCTTCAGAGTGCGGGGGTTGTTGTCAGCATGTCCCCCGCACAGCTGGGATCCACCATATATAAGGTGAGCACACAGTGGCCATGTTCCTTCTCTCTCCATAGCTTAGTGTTCTGATGGCCTAATGCAGTGGTTCTCAACCAGTGGTCTCGACCCTTTTCACAGGGGTCACCTAAGACCATCCTGCATATCAGACATTTACATTACAGCTCAGAACAGTAGCAAAATTACAGTTATAAAGTAGCAACAAAATAATTTTATGATGGTGGGGGGGTCACACAGCATGAGGAACTGTATTAAAGGGTTGCAGCATTAGGAAGGTTGAGAACCACTGCCTTAATGTAAAGCTTACAAGCCAGGCCATGGTGACACATGCCTTTAATCCCAGCACTTGACTTGGGAGGTAGAGACAGGTGGATCGCTGGGTTTGAATCCAGTCTGGTCTACAGAGTGAGCTCCAGGACATCCAAGGCTACACAGAGAAACCTTGCTTGAATCCCCCCTCAAAAACAAAAAATACTGATTTAAACATAGACATCTGTTCCTCTGTCAGTGACAAGACAAGACATGGTGTCCACAGAAGCATTTTGGAGGCCACAGGCACCCTTATTTGCAGCCTGGAATGTGGAAGGGTTGTAGTTTTGTGTTTCATGTTTGGGGTTTTCCAGGAAATTGGGATGTAGCCATCCTAACTCCATAGGTGTCC
This sequence comes from Cricetulus griseus, assembly GCF_003668045.3. Taxonomy (NCBI): domain Eukaryota; kingdom Metazoa; phylum Chordata; class Mammalia; order Rodentia; family Cricetidae; genus Cricetulus; species Cricetulus griseus. The sequence goes on from NC_048601.1 coordinate 64,997,814, forward strand.
ATTTCCATAAAAAGGGCAGCAAGTTATGGAAACAAAGTAAGGAAGCAAACAGTTCTAACTTAAATTAAAAAATGGGGAAAAAAGTGGGAAAACAACAACAACAACAACAAGGTGCTGGTTGTTGGGGTCTGAGGAGGGTGGGCCTGTGCTGTGACTGGCTGTGCTTCTGCCCACTGTGCCTCTACTGGCTCTGGGGTGCTATTGGGTTGCTGGCTGGTTAGAGGAGCTGCATTTTAGCTGCCTTTGCTTGTCCCTTGTAACACACCCTTAGCTGATCTCTGTAGTCTCTGCAGTGATTCTGAGTTGTCTTCTTGAATATCACTTCTCTCTCCTTCTCTTCCCCTCCTGGGATTTATTTATTTATTTATTTATTTATTTATTTATTTATTTATTTTAGAAACAAGCTTGTTTTACATGTCAATCCCAGTTCCCTCTCCCTCCCCTACTCCCCTGCCCCCCACTGACCCCCATCCTATCCCCTTTCTGCTCCCCACGGAGGGTGAGGCCTTTCATAGGGAATCTTTATTTTTATTTTTATTTTTATTTATTTATTTTTTTACTGTTTTCCTCTCTATGAGAGTTTTAACTTTGTCAAATAGAAAGGTAGATAACAGCACAGTCAGTATGGCATTTGTCTCTTAACAAAATCCTGTGTCTTAAGCTGAAAATAGGCACAAATTATTTTCTTAGAAGGGAACAGATAATTCAAAAATTCTGCTTTCCTGTGAATTTTGCCCTCATCTTAGGGATTCTAAATGTTTGATCAAGTTGTTGCATATCTTGACTTCTGAACATCATATTCCATATGTGAGGAAGGGTGTTTGAAACCCAGGAAAGGGTAAGCACTTCTTTGTAGAATTTACCACTCTGCTCTTGCAACTGGCAAGAGGTGTCTGTTCTGTGGCTGCAGCCTGGTTGCTAACATGGCTTCTTCTGTCTAGGGCATTGTGTGCTTCAGGCCTTTCTAAGGTTCTCAACATTTTAATCAAATTCTAGCTGAATCAGGGTTGAGTTTTATTCTCTGAGAAAGTCTTCATTGCCTTATCAAAGGGCCTGTTGCATTTGCTTACATGGTGTTACAGGTTCAGGTAAACAGTGGTACCCATCACCCCCTAGCAGTAATTCTGCAGTGAAGTTAGGATTATTTAACCCTATTGGCTTTGGGGTTTGTAGGAAAAAGTCAAGCTCTGTCTGTCGCTCTGGCACTGGCATAGACTGATTTGAAAGTAGTCACCTTGTGCACAAAAACCCTGTTCCCGTGCGCTTTAACTGCAGAGACAAGGTCTTAGCAGGGATACTTTGAAGGAAGGTTACTCTCTGGTGAATTGAATGTGCATCTTTCTTCTCTGTTTGTGAAGGAGTTTGAAAAGAGGAAGATGCTGTGAAGGACACAACATGAAGCTCTTCAAGGCTGTGGAAGAACTCTCGTGGACTGAGAGTCAGTCCAGAGTGTCAGCTCACACATCTGACACTGGTCTCTCAGTTCATCGGAAGCCCAGGCAAATTTTAGAATGTCCTAAATTGAGCTATTTTCACTTACTGTGTAACAGAGACAGATAATAAATCTATCATTTGATTTGAACATGGTTTGGAGACTTGTCGTTGTTCTAGTGGTAGTGGTGGGGATGGGGGTGTGTGTGTATGTGCACTCATGCTCACACCAAAGGCTCTGGGAAACATAAAAGACTTTTAACAGAATGATACTGAAATAACTCTGTTTGACATTTGTCTAATTATTCTAAATGTAGACCTTGCCTTTGAGTCAGTCAGCTCATTTGCATATGTGTCCTCACTGTCCACTTTAAGGGAGTGTAGAAAGTCCCTGGCCTGGGGGAAGGCAGCCTGGCCTCCTTGAGAGGCTTTCCCATCCCCACCACTGTCACTGCTGCAGGCCGGAAGGAAGCTCCGGCACTTGGGGGATGGAAAGTGCTGACTCAATTGCTTCTCTGGCTGGCACAGGGCACCTCCTTCCCATAGCCTCCATCCTAGTTTGAGATTTGGATATTTAGTGCAGGATGGAAGAAAGCCATAGTCTGTGTAGCCTGTGTTTATAAAAACCTTGCTAACTGGAAGTTCCAGTGAGAATTTGTCACAGAATATGGCATGCCCAACCCTAACTTACATTCCGGAGTAGGGAAGACAAAATACTCTCAAGTTGTATCAACACCCTGAAAATAAGTAATAGCTTTAAAAAGGAGACCCTGAGAGAGGGCTAGGTGGAATCCTCCTGGATAGAGCACCTAAGGGCTGGAAAGGGAAGGCAACCACCCCGGGGGATAAGGGAGCTGGTTGTACAAGGGCAGGAAGGAGTGCTGGTTTTGAGGTGTTTGGGGAGCCAAGGGAAACAGGATCTGAGCTCATGTGACTTTCTGCGCTGCTGCTGAAGACAGCCTGAGAAGACCATGGGAGTCTGTCCAGGCCCGGGGATGCGCTGTAAATGACTCTGGAGAGAAATAGGCATGTGTTTTATCACATTGAACACAGACAATGACTCATCTCAGAGGACACTTGTTAGAATATATGACACAGTGTAATCTGAAACAGGTTTGCTCTGTAGCCTGGGCAGGGACTAAACCATATAGGCCAGGCTGCCGTTGAACTAGTGACAGACCTGCCTCAGCACTGTGAGTTCTCAGCACTCTGAGATACCATCAAAAACATCAATGACAATCTTATGCTGGAGAGGATGTGTGTGGAGAAAAAGGAACACTCCTCCATTGCTGGTGGGAGTGCAAACTTTAAGACCACTTTGGAAATCAGAATGGTGGTTGCTCAGAAAAATGGGAATCAGTCTACCTCAAGATCCAGCAATTCTTCTCTTGGGCATATACCGAAATAATGCATGTTCATACAACAAAGACATATGTTCAACCATGTTCATAGCAGCATTGTTTGTAATAGCCAGAACCTGGAAGCAACCTAGACGCCCCTCAACTGAAGAATGGATAGAGAAAATGTGGTACATTTATACAATGGAGTACTACTCAGCAGAAAAAATCAATGGAATCTTGAAATTAGCAGGCAAATGGATGAAACTAGAAGAAACCATCCTGAGTGAGGTAACCCAGTCACAAAAAGACAAACATGGTATGTACTCACTGATATATGAATTTTAGATCTAGAGCAAAGGATTACCAGCCTACAATCCTCTTCACCAAAGAAACCAAAGAAACTAGGAAACAAGAAGGACTCTAAGGGAAAAATGCATGTTTTACAAGCAACAGCTTCCACACCCAGCCTAACAGTGCCTTTTAAATGAGCTGAAGAACCTCTTTCTTTGTTTTGCTTTCTTAAACTTCCTCACCCTGAGTCCTGGGTTTCTGCCTGGTGTTCACAGTGATAGTCTTGTTTTAAGAGCCTGTATGTGTAGCTCACACCACCTTGCTGACCTTCCTGAGTAGCACGAGACAGAAGCCAAGACTGACTTTCCTGGCCTGGTGTTTCAGTTCTGCCTTTGCTCTTGGCACATCATGACTATTCCCCATCTCCCAGGAGTCCTTCCCAGCTCCCAAACAACACAAGCTCATTTTGAATTCTCCACAACTCATGCTTTGTTGTTGTTAGACACATATTTTTAATTATGTGTATGTGTGCGTGTCTATGTGTGGGTGTGTACATGTGAGTGCAGATGCCCCAAGAGGGCACAAGAGGGCACCAGATCACCAGGAGCCATCTGGAAGCTCTCACAACTCATTCATCACACTGGGTTATGATGGATTTGCCAGTAGGCAACAGGATGTGCTCACAGTGACAGTGAGCTCAGCTCTACCTTTCCTTGGTCACACCAAGGCCACAGAGAGGTACTGACCCCGGAACCTGGTCCTCCAGGCTCCCCACTGTGCTTCTCCCACAGCAGCCCGGCACGTGGGCTTCCACACCTCAGGCCAGACTCCCCGTGTCAGTAGCTCTGGCAGTGCTCCAGCTGCAGAAATCACATCTGGGGAAATCACACTGTTTCTTCTGAAGAGCTTGCAGCACTTACTGTGTCTTAGTCCTGATCTTCAAGGTGAAACACACAGCAGCCTTTGACAGTGTCTGAACAGTCACCATCGCCTGAGTCCCCTGACTCCCATCCTTCCTTTAGTGTTACATCCTCACAGCAGCTCCCCAGCACCAACTGCTGTGTCCATAGTTTGGTTCGGTTCTGACCCCACCTTCCTGCATTAACTGGAGATCCCACAGGTAAGGGAGGCCGTCCACTAGTTGCTCCTGCTTCCCGTGCCAGCTGCAGTTCCTGGCGTCACCCTGCCCCCCATACTGGGCTTGGTTTTAGGTTGGAGGCTTCTTTCTGGAACTCTCCTCAGACAGATTTGCTGGGATGACTCAACTGGGAAAGCACAGTACTCATTATAAAAGCACTCAGGATCAGTCAAGTAGAGGAGAGGATCCCGTCAAGGTCATGAGGATAGGACAAAGGAACACTTGTCCCCATGGAGGTGGAGTGCACCACACTCCTGTGCTCCAACATGAGTGCTGAAGGCCAGAAGGGAGTTGACATTTCTGTCAGGAAAAGAGAAGGCTGGGCAGTGAACAGACTTCATGGTGGCACACTCCTGTCATTTAGCCCTTTGGGAGTTGGAGGCAAGAGGATCACAAGTTCCAGATCATTCTCAGCTCCATAGCCTGGGTTACAGAAGACTCTGTTTCGGAAATAAGAGCGGCTTGGAAGGGGGAGAAATGAATACATGAGCTGTTAGTTTAACTGCAAATGTCCCGTTTAGCTTTGGTCTCTTGTTTTGGGTCTGGTGAGTCTGGGCTCCAGGGTTGTGATGCTCAGTTAAAACTCTTCTCTGAGGAATTACATTTAACACTGAGCCTTAGAGAAGGAGAGATGAACCTGGGAAGGGCAGAATTTACTGTGTCCCTGTACCCTGCTTTATCAAGTCATTGCTGTGCTTAGAAGGAAGAGATGATTTCCTGTGGATGGTCCCTTAGAGGGCTTTTGACTTTTTTTTGTGATTGGGTTTGTTTATTTGGAATAAACAACTCCACTGTGTTTATTTATTATTAAAAATAAACCTGTGTTTGGGTTCTCACCCAGTTGTCAATTTGTTAGAACTCTTGTCTCCTGGGCAGGTAGTGAATTAAGACTTCATGTCTCAGGTGTTTGGATGTTGGTTGTCTTTTAAATTTTGCTTTGAGAGCCCCTTTGGTTTGTAGCATCCTGAGTTATCATGGTAGGTGTCTAACAGATGGCGTATTTAAATATGAAGTGCTCACAAGTCAGCAGCTGTGAGATAGATGCCTTCACCACTTTAGACCTTAATTGACAAGTGCTGTGAGCTGCTTATGAAGCTGTGAGGCCAGTGCTGTGTGTAAGGTCACAGGAAGGAACAGTGACTTGCATAGAGACAAGACCACTGCCCAGGCCAATGTCTGACATGGAGGGAGGGGAATGCATACACTGGCTACACCCCTCCCCCATCCTACAGACAGGAGGGTTGGCTGAAACCTATAGGAAGGCAGAGAATGTGCAATGTGTAGGAACAGATGATGCCATGCAAGGGGTAGTCTCCCAGGGGCACAGAATCATGGCAAAGGTGGAATAGGCCCAGATGGCCAGTTAGAAACTTTAGAGTTTCACCCTCTGACTCATATTTGGCCAGGGTAGCAGCTGGGGTGGAGGGTAGGGGATTATATTAAGTATTGGCAGAGGTAGACTACAGGCTGTGTTTGGAGCAATACCAATGACTCCAGGGAAATGCTTGGTAGATGTTTGCTTTGGAAGGACTACAGCCCTGCCTGAGAGGGGCAGGTCAGGATTCTGGGCCGATTCAGTAGCTTCGGAGAGTTCATTTTTTGTTGCTTCTCAGTTCTGGTGGTGACTGGTCTCAGGCTATTCCCAGACTTTTTTTCAAAGGGGTCCCCATGAATTCCCCCAGCAACGGGCAGTTTTTTCCCAGAGCACAGAGGCAGAATGGGACTTATACCTGAAGCTCACAGCTGGCTAACATTGGCCAAGGACACAATTGTCCCGTTATCATGTCAAGATTTTTTTTTGTCCCTGTTGGTAAAAGAGGGGGCTAAGATTGCCCTAGCCTCATGTCTCGTTAAGACCCAAAGAACTGAAGTCTAAAATCATAAATGAGTTCGCAGTAAAACTGAAATTCATCCTGAGTCACTTCTCCTAGCCCCTAACCCCTGACTCACTTGGCAAGGGGCACAAACAAGGAAGGCATGTGAGCCAGTCACTACAAAGTGGAGCAGAAGTGAAGGGAGGAGCTTAACTAGCATTCTTGGGAATGACATGGGCCCCAAACAACAGCTATTCAAATGTGTGGAGTATGCACTGGACCCACTCTGGAAACTTCCCATACCCTAGAAGTGGGATGAGTTAGTCCTGAGAGCTCAGCACAGCTAGAGCAAGCGCTCTAGCCATGACAGAGTCCAGCTGGAGGGCAGGGTGGGATCAGGACTTTGTATTTTGCTTTAGTGGCTCAGAACTCAGCTCTTCTCTCAGATGAACTGCACACAGATGGTTGAGATGAACAGTTCAGTTCTGGGCGTCATGGCAGATTCAGGAAAAGCCCCTGAAGAAGGAAGTGTGGGTTCCATGATCAATTTCACTTTACGAAGAATTCTGCCAAGGTGATAGCTTGGCTGGTAAAGTGTTTGCTGTACAAACATGAGGACCTGAGTTTGATAACCAAAACCTGAGCACGTGTAAACTGGGGAGCAGGAGACAGGTGGATCCCTGCAGCTCCCTAGCCATCGAGCCAAGCCTAATGGATGAGTTCCTGGCCAAGTAAGAGAGCTGTCTCAAAAAACAAAGCAAAGCAATGCAAAACAACCAAAGGAAACAAAATAAAAATAAGGTGGACAGGCCTGGCGTTGGTGGCACATGCCTTTAATCCCAGCACTCGGGAGGCAGAGGCAGGAGGACCTCTGTGAGTTCAAGGCCAGCCTGGTCTCCAGAGTGAGTGCCAGGATAGGCTCCAAAGTTATGCAGAGAAACCCTGTCTCGAAAAACCAAAAAAAAAAAAAAAAAAAAAAAAAAAAAAAAAAAAAAGTGGACAGGGCTTGAGGGGCAATGTAGTTTTGAGCACATGTACACCTGTACACCCCCCCCCACATGTGTGTGCACACACAACCATGTACACACACACACACACACACACACACACACACACACAGATGAATTCCAGTTCTGGGCATCTCTGATAGCTCTGTTTGATTTGGATGGAGATTTGAAATTGCTAGTGATCAAAAGCCTGGTTAGGCATGCTGTAACCCAAGAGAAGATTGAACCGACAGTGTGAAGGTGAGTGACTTTTTTTCAAATCCAGGAATCTAAGCTTTAATAGTTTTTAGTTCATTAATATTCTGACGTGGAAAGGGAGGTATCTTCTTAGGACCCAAATTGATGTTTCAATATTTGAGACCTTTCCTTTGTCACAGGGAGTTGAGGGGCTCTCTTCCATTAGTTGGGTTGGTGCTGTGGGATTTCTAGGTAGCTAGGGAAGGTGAAACAGTCATTTTGGTGAGTGTGCCCCCCATTGCAAGCTTCTTGCTGGTGAGAGGGATCCAGTATCGGGTAAGGTCAAGGAGGTGTTGCGTGTATGCAAGTACCCTGTGAGAGTCATCCTTAATCACCACCAAGACTGATAACTCCAGTTGGCCAAGCTTGCAGATAAACCACACATGCTCTCTCCTTCCCTTTGACCTCATGCATGCTTAAAAACCCATCTTCTCATAAGCCTAAGTTGTTCCTGTTCCTCAGCCAAATTCTGCATGTCACCTGTCCCAAAGCTTTTAGGGACAGTGATCGGCATTTGACCTCCTGTGCTCAAATTATCAGTGTTTCTCATGGTGTCCTGCTGGTCTTACCATTTATCTTTCCTGTAACTGCCTTGTGCTTCACAAGCAGTCTGTTTATTTCTGAAGGGCACAGCTTGCATTTTATGTCTGTGTGGCTCCTAGAGTCACATGTATACTCCCATCTAGTTCGATAAATATTAAAGGAAAATGGTCCTTTTTAGATTTCACTTGGCAGGACTCAAAGGAATTGTTTTATGCACAAAGTTCAAAAATAAGAAGCCAAACCCCAGCAACATCATTTCCTTTTGCATTCTTCATTTTGATGATGTCTCTAAGGTATGGTTTCCTAGATTCTTTATGTCCCTAAT